>NC_053118.1:606107-693607 GCF_010015445.1 Perca fluviatilis | reverse complement strand
AGCACAGGTGCTGGCTGTGTCAATTGTTTACAGAAGTTCAGAGCAGCGCGATGGCTCGCAGAGAGACGTAGTGGGGCCCTAGACTTGGTACGAGGCAAGAAGAGGTATAGCAAGTGTAAGAGAGACACTCTGACACGGGTAAATTAGATCCAGAGAGGGAAATAGCAGGAGGTAAAGTGCTGGTTTTACTGCCCAGGCTGCAGGTGCGACAGCAGCGTTCTGACTGACCCCAAAACCACAGGCACACACACACAGCCACATTCATGCACGCAAGAAAGCAGCCAGGCACACACTCAAACTCAGACAAGCACATGCATGCATGCAAGACCACGCACAAATGTCACGAACACACATCGCGTTTATGAGTAGAGTTTATATTATGTCATCCTCTCTTCCTGCCGCTCTGTTTGGTCAGGCAGCAAACTCATGAGAATTTTGTCAATTGGATTATGCTAATGAATAGTCGGGCCTGTGTACAAGTGGCAGAACAGTTAACCAATTCATATAAATATTTTCATCAACAGCACCATTTAGTTCTGCCTAATTATCGGTTCTGTTATGCCCTGGGCCAAGCATGTAGATACAGGAAGACAAACATTTGGTTTGGAAAATAAGGGAAAAGCATTAAAGGTTTATATGTTTTAACTTGTAGTGACTGTGTTTAACAGTACATGGGAGGAATGAATAATGCCATTGGTCCTGTGGTTAGGAGGATTTATTGCTGTATATTTTCATATTTTATGGTCGAAACTCCCCTGTCTGTAATATTTTAAGTTCTTTCTTACTTCATTGAGTAATGTCCTTCGCATGTATGTTTTTCCTGTGAAGCTTCTGTTTCTGGGCGTCACTGTAGCCATTAGGAGGTACTGGTAACACTGCCGGATGGCTCCCCCAGCTCTGCTGAAACCCAATCTATCGGGCTGCTCTTTCGCTCCTCCTGGCTCTTGATTGCTACATCCCTCTGCCTCTTCACCACAAAGTCGCTGGCCCCCACCTTTCACCCTCGCCAAAAAAATCTATTTCTATTTTCCTGGGTCTTTCCATTTGTATAAAATTGATTGCTCTAGCTCTTTCGCTTCAATGCCACAAAATGTAAAATGTCCTGTGCCTTGCTATTCATATTCTGTAATGCATTAAAATTTTGAAAGCAAGTGATGACACACTCTTGTCGAGCTATCGCACAATTGAATATGTATTGAGTGTGTTCGCACAGGTTGCCCATTTGGAAGTTTTTTCTTCTTAGCATTGGCAGAAGGGTGTTTCATTTCCAATCCTGTCGTTCCTAAGACTGTAGTTTCACTGTGCCCTCAAAAACTCCATCTTGTATAAATATGTATAAAATTCTTAATTTTGTATGTATGAAGGCGTGTGTATGCTAATCCAATGAATCTTGCGATGTTTAAGTGAACATGCAGGCTCTTCAGTGGTTTAAGGCTTGGGAGGGATATGTTTAAGGCAGCATGTGCATAGTTTGGGGTTAAACAGGACTTTGTATCGGAGAGGAGAGCTCTTCAGAGATTCATAAATTCACCCAGGATTTGTAGTGCTGCTCAGACAGGGTGAGGAGTAAAAATGTTTTCTTATGGATATTTAGCTTCTTTCACTTTACATGTCCAAGGGATAGACTGAGGCAAAAAATAACATGTCAGGGCCTCCTCTTATTTACGAGTCAACGAGGATGGCAGGGGTCAGTAGTATTATGCCTAGACTTTTAGGGAATGCACTCTGGATTTTACTCGTTTACTGTGTCTCAGCACTAAGTTAATGTGTCCTGATGTATGCTAGTAGATACAGTATATGGAATTGTAGCTACAATGTCCTCCTGTGTGCATGTGTGTCTTTTTTATTTGGTATGCTTTTTGTGTATCTTTTAATCTGGACCTATTGTGCAGTTTAAGATGTTTCTCATCTGTTTGCTTATGTGTTCTTAGGTTACGTGCAGAGTCTGATAAGGCGTGTGGTGAACAACGTGAATATTGTGGTGAACAACCTGATCCTTAAGTACGTGGAAGATGACATTGTGCTGTCGGTCAACATTACCTCAGCAGAGTGCTACACTGTGGACGATATATGGGAGAGGGCCTTCATGGACATCACTGGTGAGCAATGGCTGCTTACATTCCTTGGTAGTGGGATTAACTAGTAAATCCACTGAGACAAGAACCTATATACTACAGTAAGTATTTAATTTTGTTAGTTCAAACTAAGGTCAAACTGACATATCGGACAAGTTTAAACATGGCTCTTTGTGTAAATGCCCAATGTCAGCTGCCAGAGAAGTGTCATATTCCGACTCCCCAGTCTGATTGGAGCATGTGTAGGTGCAATCCAGAGTGGGCTTTGACACAGAAAAGAGCTCACATTCAAAACCACAAAAGATGATTGAAGTGGGGGATTTTAAACCTAAGCATGCCACTTGTAAATAGAACAGTAGGACTGCAATCCATGTAGGCCCTTGCTTTTGATGGCTGCATGGATCATGCGTTGTGTTTTTTTTTGTTTTAATTCCTTGTGGTAGAGACAATAATCACTTCTAGGAAAGGATAAGAATGTATTGGAACTAGTGTTGCACGGTATACCAATACTAGAAAATACCAATATCTTATCATTAAACATGCACAATACCCCATTTTATTAGTACTGACACCTTAAGAATGACAATGTTTTAATAAGAGCTGTCAATTGCGTCGATGTGTGACAGTGTTGGTGTGTAGTGCTTTGCTTTAGAGTACCGCATTGGGTTTGGGATACCGCACGCATTTTTAACTTTGCTGCAGTCAAAAAAAACAACTGCGGGTCCCGGGATTTAGTTGGTGCTAACCAGAAGAATGGATGCAACAAATAAAGTTAAAAATAGGATTAAAGCAGGTCATCAACAAGGTTGGGAAAATAACAAGGCGTTTCTAATTACAGACCAAATATACCGATAAAATTAGATTCACCATCTTTTCTGAACATCTCCAGTAATTCGCCAAACACATAATCAGCCAAAAAAGCGTTCACCAGACACCACGGTGTTTCTCAATAACGTGAAATGGACAAAAAGGAAAAGCAGTCCGGCGAGAGTGACATTGTCTTCACAAACAACTCTGTGGTGTCTTCCTGAGTTTAGAAGTGTTTCCCTCATAAACGTCTTATATAACTTTGTTTTAATTTATTATCATTTTGAGGGTTTTTGTTTTGGAAGCAGAGTCTCGCCATCTCCCGGGCTGCAGTAGTAGTAGAATTGTTTCTAGTGTGCGTGCGTGGGGCACTGTTTTAAAATAAAGTCTTACTAAATGCTCTGCGGTGATATCTGGTTGCAAGTATGAAATTAACTTTCAAAGAAATCACACAAACTCAATTATCGGGGACATCAGACTACTGCATAACATGTAAATATTTTACATTTTAAATTAATTAAAAAACTGAATTTTAAGTTCCATGTTCTGTCATCTATTATTCCATTAATAATAATTTATACTTTATAAATCCTGCAAGGTAAATTACAATTTTCTTTTCACTCTGTTAGAACACACAGACCTGAAATACACACGCGCTCAGTACCTGTACATGCACAAATGGAGCTAACTGGTAGCCTAATGTCACACAAGCCTGGCATCTTTGGCTTTTCCAGAATCTTGAATATGAACTACAACAACAATAAAGTTTTAAAATCTTCCTAGTTGGTGTTTATTCACAGCAACAATACTGTAAGCCCATCTACATTCTCTGCAAAGGGTTTCCATTGCACTTAGAAGCTGTTGCACAGTACAAACTCCTGGGTTTCTCAGCTTACTGCCAGAGAATTACAACTATTTTTAACTTGAACTACCATCATAACCTTGAAGAAAGAACTGGCTCTTTATACGGAGTCACAAAAGCCTAATTCAACAAACAATTTATAAAGCGGTCATTTTCAGTCACTGTTATCACTGTGGAATTTCTTGTTAAGGGGGCCCTCTTCCAACATGTGAAGCAAGTATTGGTTACAGCAGTAGTTACTGGCACTGTTTAGAGAGTGAAATAATTCTGGGAATGATGAGTCCTGTTATCAGTCTGTCTGGGGTGAGTGAGTCAGTGACAACTGAGAATCTGATGAACACCACACACACCACTTGGTTGTACCACTTGTAAATGTTACATTATACAACAGCTCTGTGATGTCTGCTGAGTGTCATCTCACCTTATTCCCTAGATCACAGATTTACCGACAGGGCCTGCACTCTGTTACTGTGTGTATGATAGATTGTTAGGTGTGCATTTGTCTGTGTGCATACTCTAATGCATGTATGTTGACATGTTGTGTCAAGCGCAATGGGTCAACCTCTTATGTGTTCAATGCAAAATTATGTATAATTTTTTCATTTTCTTTTTTCTTTATAAAGCTCCAGAGCTGGTCCTAAGGAAAGTGATCAACTTTGCGGACTGTACTGTGTGCTTGGACAAGCGGAATGCTAGTGGCAAGATTGAGTTTTACCAGGACCCGCTGCTGTACAAATGCTCCTTCAGAACACGTCTCCATTTTACCTACGACAACATCAATTCCAAGATCCCATCTGTCATCAAAGTGAGAAGCTCCATATTTGAGCAATAACTCAATAACCGTCATTATCTTCCCAAAGCTCAAGATCTAGAAAAAGTTTTTTAAATGGGTTAATCTGATGTCATTTTGGTATCCTCCAAATATGCTACCCATGCTAGGGATGGAAAAGTTAAAATTTGTCATACCAGCTTACAGTTGTTACAGGAACATGACACTTCCTTTTTTTTTTTTTAGTTAACTGTTCTTAAATCAATAACAGGATAGTGACTAATTTCAGTCCATTGTTCTCAATATGTATGGAAGAAGAAGACAGCCCACTAAAATGCAAGATAATGCTACAAATAATATGATGGGTCACTGTGGTACCATCAGTATTTGATTTTGACGCAAGTGGTCTCTAAAGAAATTAGATTTTTATCAGCACCTCAGTTTGGTTTGCCTATCTGAAAAAATGGCACTTTGTTTCATTCTGGTAGGTTTGAAAAAGCTACCCTAGAGAAGAATATGCTATTCCTATTTTGGCCAGTTTAGACAAGGTTTGTTTAATAACTGGTCAGCCATATTGATGTAATTGAGAACACCTTAGCAAAGCAGAACTGGCTCATTCCCCTCTACGTATTGTCAGTATCAGTTTCACGGTGTCCCATCAACAGAATCAGACGCAAAAGTTTTGCCACATTTAGAGTAGTTGCATCTGTTACAGTATGTTAAGCAATAGCATTGGTAAGTCCACTTTGACTTTATTCCATAGCGTCTTCTGTTATTTATAATTTATTAACACTGTATACAAAATATATAATACAAACCCCTCTGCCTAAATGAAAAGTTTAGTTGCTGCTGTAGTTAATTACAGTAAACACATTGGTTCACATTACATGTATTATCTGGGTACATTTGGACCGGACTTCTTTTTTCCTGACATTGTATTTATTTATGGAATATATCTATTTCCTTCTTGTTACTCTATACAGTACATCACCTTGCATTCAGACCATAATTTGTGGTTTATAGCTGTATGTCGTTTAACAGGAGCAAAAATTTCGTTTTCCACATGCAACTCTCAGCATCCACCAGTTAGCCAGAGGGGAAGCCATACCACTTCTTACAGGGCCTGGGGCAGCGCTACCATTTTTTTTTTTTTTTATTAAACATTCCTATTCACATTAAGCGGGAGCCCACTATAATCATGTAAACCTATAATTTAACAAATCAAATCTCAGAATTTAAACCATCTCTTATGTTTTTCTTCCCTATGTTTCCTCAGATCCAGACCATGGTGGAGAGCCTGAAGTTGTCTATTACAGATCAGCAGCTGCCCATGTTTATCCGCATTTTAGAGCTGATTATTGCCCTCTACTATGGGGAAATTGGAGGACACAAAGAGGGCGAGGGAGAAGAGGGCAGTGTTCATGTCAGGGAGGCTGGAGCGATTTTACCTGGTGAGTGGGCATCGACAATTTTGTCTCTGACCATGAGATATTTTTTGTCTGATTTGTTGTTATCTAAAACACAACTCTGGGTTGCTTTACTTTATCGTTTTTTTTTTTTTTTTAAACTTCTTTCAGTTGCAGCATTTGCTAGAACTTATGCATGAACATATGTAAGTACATTCAGTAAGGTTAATTAGGCTGTCATTTCTGCTCTTTATTTGCTTACCTACAAAATAGAAGAATAAGGCAGTTGTAGCTGTACATTTTTACCCATCATACCAAGCAAAGGATGTACACAGCAAACCTAAAGCAAAAAAGTTGAATTTTCCTAAAGCTTTTTTTCCCCTTAAATTCATTTCGAAATTATATATTGAGGTCTCACAGCGATGTAGCATGTGTGTCAGTATAGTTCCTGTCGCAGTCATATATCACCAACAAAATGTGGTTGAAAGCTCGAAGTGGTTAATGATCCATTTGACCATGCACAAAGCTTTGAAGGTTTTCCTTAGACAGTGTTTTCATGACGCTTTGCTTGTTGCCTTGTTCTGTTCAGGGGCTATGTCTGTCCATATGCTGCTGTTCCTAAATGGGACATTTAACATCACTTTGACCATGGTGTGCGCTCCTCCTGCTTTTTCCAAAAACAAAAGATGGAGCGTGTAACTCGACACAGACCGTTGTCGTCAAGCCTGATCCCCTCCATGTGGATAGAGGCAGGAGAGAAGAGGATGAAGGGAAGACACAAGGATGAATCAAACACAGGCCCATCTCTGTCTTTAAAAAAACCCCACCTCTTTCCCTAAACGCCCATCTCTCCCCAAATGCTCATCTTCATCTCAGCCAAATAGAACAGGATCAAGTCCCAGGTCCCGCTGGGCTAAATCAGCCTCTGTAGCACCAGGAGCAAATTATGGTGCAGGGGAAGTGGTGGGCAGAGGGGAAGCAGCCCAACACAATACAACCATTCGCTCACTCCCTCTAACTTGCTCCCTGCTTGTTGGCCTGGAACTTTTACTGCAAGTTGGCGCAGCTTCCAGTTCAGTGTCCATTGCCAGATGTAAGAGTCGGTGTCATGCTACTGCTATGCGGAGCCTCTGAGAATGAATTAGTATCCCATCACAAAAGGGGACCAGCTCTTGGAACCTGAGCACCCCCAGATCTTGTTATGCTAGAAGTAATCGACAGAGTGAAGACGCTGATACACACATACACACACAGTTGTGTGTGTGTGTGTGTGTGTGTGTGTGTGTGTGTGTGTGTGTGTGTGTGTGTATATATGTACTGTACTAGGTGGGTGTGTGTTTGTTGGGAGACGTTTGGGCTTCTGCAGGAACATATGGTTTCAGTGTATTCATTTCAGATTTAAGGAATGAAACTCAATTCTTTTAATAATAGCAGCAGAATTGCAGCTTAAATGATTTATTATTTTTGATAAGAAAATATAATGTATTTGTTTTTGTATAACAAGGACTCACAGCCTTTACAATTGATAGTTTTTGAGTTCTACAACATTCACGTATGTTGACGCTTATAGTGACTGACTTGGCTTACATACATATTTATTTTTAGTGGGTTGTAGTTTGTAGGAAACAATCATTGTCACATGATTGCTGGAACATGATTCCAGTATCGTACATAGTACTTCATCACATTAATTTGATTTCCCATAGGCTGTGCGTGGTGAGTCTTTGCTGTATTATCTGGTTCCAATAGTGTGTGTGTTTGTTTCTGTTTCTTTTTTTACTCTTGCTTACTTTTGAATATTCATTTTTCCTCCATGTGAAGGTGTTTTTCTTTTTGCCTATTAACAAAGTGGAAAAAGCCTGTTTATATGCCCATGATTCACTGTTGCTTCATGTTGTTTGTTTGATTTTTTTCTCTTTTAGGTAAGCCAGTGTCTCTTTAATGAATAGCACTAATAAGGGAACAGTGCGGGATACTTATGTGTCACTAACCAAAGCAACCTTTCAGTCAGGATTAGACAGCTATTTTTCCTACTGTCTGAAATTCAATGAAGGCTGTGATATACTGTAAAATTTCAGCGGTTGGAAACATAGATGACTAACATGCTTGAATGGACCAGCTGGTCACGGCACCGAAAGCTGTACAGTTTCAAGAAGTATGTGAAGAATTATGAACCGAGGGGTGGGTGGGTGGGTGTGTGTGTGTGTGTGTGTGTGTGTGTGTGTGTGTGTGTGTGTGTGTGTGTGTGTGTGTGTGTGTGTGTGTGTGTGTGTGTGTGTGTGTGTGTGTGTGTGTGTGTGTGTGTGTGTGTGTGTGTGTGTGTGTGTGTGTGTGTGTGTGTGTGTGTGTGTGTGTGTGTGTGTGTGTGTGTGTGTGTGTGTGTGTTCTGTCTGTCTGTCTGTCTGTCTGTTTAGTGTTTGCTTTGTAGGAGAGCCTCAGAGTCCTTAGAGGCCTATCGAATGGAATGGACCATCACACACATATCAGCCAGAGGCCACAGGCTATCTGCCCATTATAAACCTCATGTGGCTCCCTTATGCTAGCCCAGTGACGTGACAGGGCCTCTTTTTAATCATCGTTTCACTTTTTAATATTGGTGTGAAGACGTAGAGGCCATTGAGTTTAGAAGTCTATGGATATGGATGAAACAGCTTTTTGTCCTGCAGAGCATTTTATATTCTCCTGCCATGACTGCTAAAATGGATTTTAAAACATTTTGATGTTAATCTCAAGCTGGTAGTGTTAAATTGAAACAGTATGTGACACACATGATATGTGTTCCATTCTTGTGTGTGTGTGTGTGTGTGTGTGTGTGTGTGTGTGTGTGTGTGTGTGTGTGTGTGTGTGTGTGTGTGTGTGTGTGTGTGTGTGTGTGTGTGTGTGTGTGTGTGTGTGTGTGTGTGTGTGTGTGTGTGTGTGTGATGACGAGCAGAGTAGCCTTTGCTCAGTGGTCAGGTAATCAGTCCACCTCTCCCTCTATAAACATGGAGGGACATCTACTGGCCTGTGAGGGCACTGCCTTCTCTCACTCCTCTCCTCTCAATGTCACTCAGCTGTTCACTCACTTACACACCAACTCCTAGCCACCACTCGCTAGCTTAGACATACACCACTGCCTAGAGGCCTTGGACTCATGGAAACCAACCGTGACCCTGACACATCCTATTACATAGTGCTTCTGAGCTCTGCTTATGGACATGTGCATGCTTATGTGGTGCCACACTAATATTGTGAGTTGCCCATAGAAAATATCAAGTCAGGCTTTGATTGCTCTCATGGTAAAGCAGAGAACAATGTTGATTTTATTTCACACCTGTGTGGTCATAGTGCTCTGCTTCACAGCAGCATTTTGGCCTACCCACATAACTCTCTGGGAATTTTTCACTCACTTCTTTGGATTAATACTTCAAAGTGTCCTTAAACCGGTCTGTTTTGATCACTTGATTGGTAATTGTGCTTTTATTTTGATTGCCTTGCAATTCAAACGTAGGCTTCGTCAGGCTGTGACATGAAGCGAAAGAGCTTAACTTGTTGAACTGACACCTCAAAGGCTTCCACGGAGTGAAAACAAAAATGAAAAAAGAGAAATGAGAGATAAAATCCAACAGGGAGATTGGGAAGAGGGAGAGAGATAAAAAGCCATAACATGGGATTTCCAACTGCCAATTCACAAAGTGAAAGATTTAATTAAAATATGTCATAATTTTCACCGCCTTAGCCTCTGGGATTCCTAAGCTGTGACCTCACGGACAATATTGTTTTCTCACAGAGGACGTGAGGCCACAAGGAACAGGATTACACATTCTTCTGTATTGACATCAGCTTCCTCTTTTCTAACATGTATGGAAACGGACACGATTGGGATGAGTTCAGAGGTCGGCATCAGGGACCGGGGTGGTGCATGGTGGTTTGGGTAACCCGTGAACCCCTAAATAGTTTGCTGAGAAACAGGGGAAAGATAACAGTGAATGGGCTTCACCACACTTTTGCTTCTCTTATGTTAAGTACACCTCCAACATGCCAGTCTAGTCCAAGTTTTCTGTTGCTGACACAAGGACCGGCCTGTTAACAGTCTTTAGCTTCTGTTTATCTTCAACCCTTTTTTCCCTAATATCCCTTTTTGTGCCATATTTAGACCTCTGCCCAATCTGCTTTCTCCCATCACTGTCTACTAGGGCTGCACGATATTTGCGATTATTTTGACTGATATTTCGATTGCAGTAGGATTCACAATATTGGAGGGAATGATCATTTTTTTATCAATATTCTCATTTTCATTGAAATAGATAGATAGATATCTATCTATCTATCTATCTATCTAGATTTGTTTTTTTGCGAGGGTCTGTACCAAACAAAGATTTTTTTCTTTATTCTGTAGGATACGATTTGTAAGCCGGGATGTCTCTGCAGCACCACAATACTTTATTTTAGAATGGTTTGACACATATTTTGCCTTTTAACGAATATTGCGCCCCCCTGCGATTTCGATATTGCACTAGTTCATATTGCGATTTTGATAAAATTGCGATTAATTGTGCAGCCCTACTGTCTCCATTACCTCTTAACCTGGTGTGAGGCCTGTGCCTTACAGTAGCCAGTGCTCCGGTCAACCTCTTGTGCTCTCTCTAGGTGTCAGCACACAGTCCCAGTTGACCCTTCCTAGTCTTTACCTGTAGCCCTAGCCAACCTCAGATTGTGCTGATGGCTCACAACTACTTAGCCTCCCTCATGGCCTCCATTTCAGTCTGTTGGCTTCTAAACAAATATGTGACCCAACTCTGCCTGCATGCATGCGTTTGTGGATGTGACCTGTGCTGTGCTGTTGGGTCCAGCTCAGACAGCCCTGACCACAGTGATCCACTAGTCCCAGTCAAGGCTCTCTTCTGTCAGGATGCTGGCTGACAGACTGTGCCCTCTGGCCTCCATTGGAACAGGCTTCCTCTCTCTCGTTCATGTAGCAGTGAGTTCATGCAGCACACATACTCACACACCTGCATGCTGGAGCATTGGCAGCAACTTCTGTAAACTGCCTTGTTCTCTGCTGTTGTTGTGTGTTCAGTTGACAGCTGAAACATCTTGCTTGAGGACATACCCTGAGGACATGGACAAATTAATTTAGTGTGCTACATTGGGCACACGTGCTTACATTGTCAACAGTTGTCTCTTTGTTTGACCAGTTTGTTCTTAGAACCTGCCTCTTTACATGGATTTATCTGTTGTAAAAGCATACTAAAGGGGAATGTAGTGTTTTTCATTTGAAACCTAATTTGAATGCAATATAAATTTGGTAACAGTATTGTTACCAAATTTGTTTTTTGCACAAGACAGTGATCCCCTGTTTTTAACAATTCTCATGGATTATTATTGTGCATTTTTTAATAAGTCTACTTTGTATGCACCAGATCGGAAGTGTGAACTTTCTGAATATTTATCTAAAACATCTTAAACATACTCTTTATCGGAGTAAAAGTAGACCTGCAGACACTTACCCTGTCTTTTTTGTACTATTAAAAGTACAGTAAAATCATCTGCTTATCTTTTCATTATAATTAATTATGTCTTTTTTGACCGTTCAGGGATGGATGTGGATATGGAAAGCCAGGGGACTAGCCAGTACTCCAGCCCAGACCTCTACATGCAGTCTGGGAGTCCTGAAGAGGGAGACCAGGGTTGGGTGTCTTGGGCTTGGTCCTTTGTCCCAGCCATCGTAGGCACAGAGGAGGAATATGAGGAAGGCCTGTACCAGCAGAGAGAGACAGGAGGCATCCCCAACAACCCACAACAGCACACACCCAAAGACCCCATTGTTTCCATAGGCTTCTACTGCACCAAAGCTTCTGTTACATTCAAGGTAAATCAACTTTAAAAAAATAAATCATAAATTGTTTAATTACTAAATCATAACTAAATATCACCCGGGGGCTGTAGGCCAGCATACATTGGGTGAATGACAGTTATAGTTTTTTCCATGTGTAAAGTTCTATTCCGTCATTGGGGGAAATGGTCAAACATGGGTAAGTGAAGTACTTTAATATTTGCTACGGTTTTAAAGTTTTCTGCATCACATTGAACATAAATAAATATGGAATGAATGTGATTTAGCTTTAAAGAGGCGCTATGCAGTTTGGGCCATTTCTTTGCTGTTTTCTGGCTTTTTGCTCGCAGGTTTCTCTATAGAGCTCCCCCTACAGCTTCGGAATAGATATTTGGCAGCTCCTATGTTTACTCGTGTCTGACTCCTCGCTCGGTCAGTCTGCTGTTTCCTCTTTTTCTGTTCCCCCGACAATGCATTCTTCTTTTTACCTGGCTCAGCGATGACGTACACAGACTTCACAACGATAGTGTTAAAAACTCCATCGCTACCTTGTTAGCCAGTTCCTGAATGGGCGTATGTGTGCAGTGCCGTGAAGCAATTCGTAACATGAGTTGCCCTTGCAGTTGCAAGGGTGGTTTTTCCGCTCACAGGCGCTAGGGGGAAGTGAGATGGCCACCATTCAACTCGAAAAAAGTCATAATAACCATTCCAATGACTCTGAAGCTGTTCAGTTAAGGTATATTAAGCTAAAAAAACTGCATAGTTCCCCTTTTAAGATGTGCTTTTAAAATAAAAAATGTATTCCAGATAAACAAATACATTATGTTCTGTACAGTGGCAACACAAATTCTTTTTGATGTCCAAAAAACAGTAGTATGCATAGATGGTGAAGATAAAAATGTAAATGTCTTAAATGCATGTATTGCAAAAAAGGTAGAACCAGTATGTGTAGGGGGCTGTCATGGTAAGTCAGGATATTCTTGGGGCCATTTTTCAGATAATGATATTTAATGTTGATATAGAATTTCCGGATATTGCTGTGTTAACAGTTAGTTTTTTTTCCTAGCTACCATTATTGCTTATTCACTTCCACTGCCCACCCCCTTCCCTGCATCCTACATTTTGTGGAGATATTCAGTTTGAGTCTTGAAGAACAGCTTGATCTTCAGGAAGTTACAATCCTCTTTGTCTCTGTGTGTGGTATAGGGGAGGGTAGCGTAACCGCTAACTGGCGTCTCGGGTCACGTTAATGTTTTAAACATTATACGTGGTATGATGACTATTCAGAAATGGATCCCAAACTTTAATCCTGCCTGCTCACTCAGAATAGTTGGAATTCATCTACGTTTCCCCTCAGGTTCAGGCACTTGAGATCATATTACTGCTTGTGTGTGTGTGTGTGTGTGTGTGTGTGTGTGTACGTGGTTGATCGTGTGTACTTGACAGCATGTGTGATCAGTGAAGGGGAGGTATGTCTCAGGCCAAACAGACCATGGTGCTTTTCTAATAATGTTTAAATTGTTCCTGTATTGTTTGAGTTCTTTTAATCAATTAATTGCCTCTCGTCTGGAGTAATTGCAGACAGCTGAAAGGATGGTTTTTAAACGTTCTCGTCTCTTTCCTACAAGGAAGTATTTAGTTTGACGGAATTTGGTCTCTTTGAACAGTCACTGCCTGAACCGGAGTTTGACATGGACATGAAATCAGAGAGGTATTTTTAGATTGCTGACCCATTACTCACCAGATCTGTTTGATCAGAGAAATTGGCAGTATAATTTAATGACTTTAACACACATAATGCATAGTTCAGCACTTACCATTTGTTCCCCTCTTTCACATTTGCACCGCTGCCAAACTCTCATTGCATGCCAGACGTCATGTTATTCTTTTGTTTTAGTATTTTCATTTATTTCAACAATAGCAAATTTCAAGTGTTCCCAAAGAATTGTTTTACTTTTCCATCAGATCCTTTCTACCATGTTACAGTTCTGAGAAATGAACATAAAGACAAAGTACCCCAATATTCACATCCAACATTATAACATTTCCATGATGCCTCATAAAGAATCATTTGATTTGTGTTGGACTCCCAAAGCCTTTTAATGGGCCAAAGTATAAAAAAGGAGAGGTAGCAGGGACGGTAGTTGCAGCAGTAGCTCTGTGTATTACTGGCTGCATTAAGCATTCGTGTTGTTGCTCCAATGCTTTGCTGCTTTTCTGTTCTCTGTCTGATGTGTTGTTTCAGGCCTAGGTACAGTCAGAAATGTCCCACCAGTCTAGATTGGGAAATGCCAAATTGGCCATATTCTTATTGGATTAACAGTCATTGTGTTTGTGTCTGTCTGATTGCAGCTCTTCAGTGTCAGTGCTACTATGCACTGATGTTGTCAGAAAGAGCAATTTTTACTCATATAATTTAACATCCTTGCTCACCACTGCTCCCAGGGACCTGCGGGTTGGGCTGAAGTGGTCCCTGCACGTGATTAAACCATCAGAATTGAAAGAGGGGAAGGGAGCGAGGGTGAGAGAGTCTGCTCCATCAGTAGGGATAATAAGGCACAGCTGCTTCTTGCTCTGCACCTGCTTCCTGTGTTAAAAGTTGAATGGGTTAGGGCCTGCACAGTTCTGTTCTACACCCACAGTTTCTGGACTGGCCAACCTCAAAAGAATCACAGCTCTGTACCCACTCTCACTTTAACCAACTAGTTGACCAGAAACACTCTCTCCCTCTGCCCCCCACACTATTTCTACACACACTATAAATGCTCTAATGAACAATCCCTCTTTTTTTTTTTAATTAATTTACCTGAATAGTTAATGAACAACCACTACATACATACAGTACATTATCAGTTTACCCCCTTGGTATCCTAAGTGCTTTAGTCATGTTCTGATTGTCATCCCCAATAAAGCCAGAGTGGGCCTCCCCTAGAATCAGAGAGGAGCGGCTGTCATATGGTTTGATGAATGTCTTTGGCCTGGGTCCAAACTTGGAAGGGAAAACGACCAAAAAGTCCCAAGGCTGGCATCCAGTCTCTGATCTTAGAAAATGCCATCTGTCCTTGTTTGGATGTTATTGTTTCTGGTTTAAAGCTTTATTTTCCAGGGCCTCGTTGCCCTTAAAATCCAAAGACTTGCATAGCTTTTGTTTATTTTTCAAATCATGTATCTGTTTCAGCAGTGAATTGTGGGTACACACGCACACCCACACAATGAGACATATGCTTTCCAGTTTTTAGCGTAGAAGTTTTGTGACATCCATATTATATTATTGCCCTTAACAGTTACTTATTCTGTCAAACAAAACATAACTTTCCCTTGTGGTCTACCAATATTTTGAGGGGACTAAATCCCCCCTATATTTAACTATTTTTCATTTAATTTCCTTTACTTTTAAGACTTGTTCAATCTGTTTTGATCTGTTTTAATGATATTTAAATCCCCAATCTACTTTTTTGATGTCACAAAGCCTCAAAGGCAGGGTTGGTAACTATTTCCAATATACACTTTTTTTTATATATTGTATGAAATGGTCTTTACACCCTGACAGCAATAAATAACTTATGGGCTCTGAAAAAGGGGCGAAAAAGATCTGTCACCTGTAGCTGCTGTAATCCTTTAAAAACGCCCACTAATCACTGCCTCGCAGTCCGCTTGGAAGGAACCAATGAAATGCTGTCGCAGCATTGCTAACAGTAGTCCTGTTTAGTTTAAACATTCGGTATGATAATATGAGGTGTTTGCTTACTGGTGAATAAGACATGAAGTAAAATTCTTTCCTTCGTTCTGCTCGTGCACGTCTGTGTGTGGGTCGGAGGCCCGAGGGCAGAGGGGGGGGTTAGACGGAGCTAGGGCTGGGTAATCGTTTTCGATACCGGTAGCGATACCAATACCGTGACTTCGATACCAGCTCCTAAACGATACTTTTTTCCGATACCAATTTTATGAAAACAAAAAGACATTCCAACATTACGGCACAAATATTTATCTATTTTTAAGCTCCTACTGTGTGAGCCCTGTCTGAGTTTTTCCTGCCTCCTAGACGTGTTACATTAGACAGCCAATCACCAACATTATTAGATCTTGTTATTGGCTCACTGATGCTGATGAGATTTACTCCTTAGGTATTTAAATTGGGTATTGAATGACGAGGCATTTTGCGATACTTAATACTTTAGAGGCAATTCGGTCGGTGCCTGAAAAGTATTGAATTCGCTACCCAGCTCTAGACGGCACCCCGAGTAGATGATACTTTCAAATCTTGCAAGCTTTTTTACATTACAAACCCTTCCTTTAATTACAACACAAAATTAAACTTAAAGGCTTCAGCTTTCATGGTCTGCTGCTTTGATGTATTTTTGTGACACCTGTTTGTGGAAGTTAAATATTTTTGACAGATGAAATCAAAATTGTGAAAGTGTTTCTTTTCTTATTCTAACCTGGTTAACTTAAGGGCAAAATAGCTTTGACTGCTAAATAATGTATTTATTTGATTTGTACTTATTATTTGAGGCCATTTTTGACCTTTCATAAGAATTTAAAATGGTTTCTGTCTCTGTGTTTTGTCTCAGCTAACAGAGACGCAGTCAGAGAGCAGCTACTACAGTCCTCAGAAGGTCAAGTCCAGAGAGGTTCTATGCCTGGAGCAAGAGGGAATCACTATTGAGGTAAGATGCCACAGCTTAATTCTTTATTCATATTACAATTTGTAATTTCTATATAATAAACTACAATAACCAAAGACTTTAACTAACTTGTGTTTAACCAACTAACCAAACAGCCCAACGTCCAGTCCAGATGTCAAAATGAGAAAAATTAAATGTATTGTTATTAAGGCAAATGTGAAAATGGATCCTGATATAGATTATCGATCATATTGTCCATTTCTAGATTGTAACCAATATAAACTCTGAGGAATAATATTTTTGTAAAAACATCAGGCCCCAACCATTCATTTTTTTCAACTAACAGTGACTGATTTTTCTCGTGATATCTGCCTTTTACTAATTTTACCCATCTGCAACCTTGTTACCCCTCACTGCCAGACCTGACAGACCAATACAGATCCCTGTTCTCCATTTTGATCCTCCCATTATTATTTTATATTAGTGTCATCTTATTCACTGTTGGACAGAGGTTAAAGCTTCTAAGAGGTCACTAATCCATGGCCTGTTGTGAACACAGTGGAATCTGTGTCTGAATTGGGCCCAAGTCTGATCATTTCCGCATTTCCCCCTCGGTGTAGAAAATATTTTTAAACCTTTTTCTCTGATTACCTGGTTGGAGTAGGAAAGGAGTTTTCTGCTCCTAAGCTTTCTACCAGATGTGAGAATTCTGGGAGATTTCCAATTCCAATTTCTGTAATTTATGCTTTTGCTGGAAGAGAGAGAGAGCAGTCTGAACTGGAACCAAAAGTGAGAGCGTTGAAAGGCAAAGGGATGGCTAGTAAAACAGGGAAAACTAGGCCTTGTAATTATTGTGTGGTGAAACGTAAAGTTTTATTGGATTGCTCTCTGTTTAGTTGTCTGCTGGGTAAAGCAAAGGCACAGTGAGTGAGACACAAGCCCACCTTACTTGTTACAGGGGCTGCTGGACTGCTACCACACGCTCACACATACTAATCTGAAGGGAAAATGGAAATTGTCTGACCCCAGCTCTTTTTATCACTACGAAATGAGCCCACAACCTCAAAAGCCCCACAAACCTTGAGAACCTTGTTTGTGATAAAGTCCACAATAAATTGAGTCTCAAACTGTCATTAATTTCAAAGGTTATGTTTTATTGCGATGTAAAAAGGTAATTCAGTCAAAATAATTTTTGTGAGTTATTGTTGTGGTTTACACGGCTTCTGTTGATTGATTTAAGACATTTTTACATCTTGGGTGGGATTCTGAAGCTAGCACTGTCACCTTTTTTTTGTTCAGTTTTAACACACACACACACACACACACACACAATAAATATATATATATATATATATATATATATATAGTATAATATAATAATATTCATTTTAATTAATATATTTCTTTTCTTTTTTTTAACTGTACAGGTGTTTGTCTTTCTTATTGTATTCACTGGAGGAAAAGGGCTCCAGAGTTGATCCACTTTCCACATTGTTCTTCGTGTATAGGTGAATAAATCTGGCGTGTAAAAACTGGTTAATGTCTCTTCCTCTGGTTTTTATTCCAGGTGCTGATGATGGGGGAGCCCTTTTTCGATTGTCAGATTGGCTTTGTGGGTTGCCGGGCACTCTGCCTGAAAGGCATCATGGGAGTACGGGATTTTGAAGAAAACATGAACCGACGTGAAGAGGTAAAGACGGCCTAAAATCAAAAAGGAAGGGAAAATGAAGAAAAAAACCCGGAAAACTTGAGTGAGGAGGATAATGGAGAATTTAAAAGACCAGAACAGAGATCACTTTCGCCTAAACCATGTCTCCGCAGCCTCTATTGCTCCCGAGAGCTTTCAGAAGCAGGTAGAGATGTGGTCTGGTTTGTTTATGGAAGAGTGAGACCCAGCTGCCTTTTTTGTAATTTACTATAATGTTCTATGTTTGCCACTACATCACTGTGTCAGCAATAGTCTCACCATCTACTAATGTGCAGTGTAATGCTTTGGGGCTCAGTTGAAATCAACTTTATTGTATTTCATCAACTACTTTATGTGTAAACTGTGTTTTATGATTCTTTTTCTACGGCATTTTTTTTTTATTTATGAGTTTACCTATGGCATAGTTGCCTGCAGGCCAATGACGGCCCTCAGAAACATTTTCTGCAGCCCCCGTAAATGACATGAAATGCATGCTTTATATTTTAATCATCAACGGCCCATTTCAATATTTTCAATTTCAATAGCCTACATTTAATACACTATTCGGCTACTGCATCAAACAATCAACGATTTAGCCCCTGGGGGCAACAACTAATATTTCGGGAACCCAATATACGGGCCAAGCAGTCTGTTTAGCAACTTCAGACGTGAGAATGGATTTCTCTACAGATAAATGCCGTCCTGGGATTGCATTTTGGCCAATGCGTTCCGCCTCTTTTCCTCTCCACACAGACACAGTTTACCTGCTTGCAACCAAAGCCCGCTCAAACGTGCTTACTACTCAGACTACAAACGAAATAAGAACAGTTATAATAAGAACAGTTTCTGATGTCCTTGTCCTTTTGCCTAGATTGTGGATTCATATGCATATATCTGTTTATAGATATTAGTTGCATGGCAACTAGTGGCACACAGCCAGGGCCGGACTAGGATAATAATTCAGGCCGGGAATCTTAACAGCAGTCCAGGGAAATACCCACACATTCACAACAGACCACGTAAAATGTAACTTTTTTTTTTCTTTTCACTCTTATGATGACCATTCTCATGCTCAGTTATGTCTCATAAGTTGTTGCAGCAGTGTTTTGGGTTGATGTCATTTGTTACACAGATTTGGTGCTAAATTTAACCATTTTCTACCTCTTGAGAATTGATCATTTATTTTTTAGAAATCTCTCCTAAATACCACATTAAGACACCTAGACCTTGATGAACACCATAGAAAAACCATGCTGTGATTTGGTTTAAAAAAACTTTGACATTTGGAGATTTCTGCAAGAATTGCAATTTTCTGCGATTGAATGGCGAGCACTGCTATTGTGGAAACAGCTCACAAACTCCCTTATTGTAAATATATACCTAGGGAAGCCATGCATCCTCTGAATGCGCTGGGTCTCTAGTTTGTGGTTGTAACGTTTCATGAGGCTGTGATTATGCTAGAGCTCACAATAGTTCAGTTTATACAGTCAGGTCAAGTTTCAGAACTTGCCGGCAGTCCCACTGGTCACTAAGGGTTAACAGTGGTCTGACACTGCGGGCCGCAAATGTGCGTTTCATAGGATGGTGAAGGCATGACCCACCCTATGCTGCTTTGATTGGCTAGTACTCGTTGCATTTGTTGATCGGATTGGTTAGGTTGAGGCACAAGGAGTGAGATTGGTTAGGGTGAGAATACAATGGTACGGCAGAGAAATATTGCCTCCGGGCCAATCAGCTGGCTAGGCCACCAGGTATTCCCCCAGTGCTCCCGATGGCCATTCCAGGCCTGCACACAGCGAGTGTCAAGGGAATTACGTTCGATCATTAATGCTAGTGCTGTTAGCTAAAGTTATAACTCTGCAGTTTAATGTGGAATTGAGATGTCTGCATTTTTCCTGAGGAGTCCTTTGTGCATTTTTCCTGTGCAGCCCTCATAGGCTGGCTTCATAAATTGGCACTCAGTCATCAAAACTTTGAGAAGCACCCATAGATCCTATGGTGTATTACATTAGAAAGGACAACAAATTATTCTTATCAAATAGTTTGAAATACTTCTTGTTCTTTTATGTAGTATGAACAGGATTGTATTTTTGTGACATCATGAAATGATCTTAAATATTCCTTGCATTTTTAGTATCCCCTACTTCATATCTTTCCTCATTTTCCTCTTTTCTCTCTGTTTCTGCAGGATGCAGTGTTCTTCAGTTGTGGGGACAGCCTAAGTAGTAAAGGAATGACCTACCTTACCAACTCTCTCTTTGACTACCGCAGTCCAGAGAACAACGGAGTCAGGGCTGAGTTCATCCTGGATACCACTAATCACAAGGTCACATGAAAAAATTAGATAGATTCTCAACTTCTAGAAGTTCCTATTCTCAGTACTACTGTACAGACGAGTAATGGTCCCAAACATTTTTATTCTAGAATTTTATTTGGGGATTTGCTTGCATGGAAGGTCAAAATGCAATAGCAGACCGTGCATTTCAGATTGAGGTGGGCCGACAGGCCAACACACTTATTTAACCAACAAGCAATACACAAAAATGCATTAAACATTATGAACTCACTGAGGCTAATTACTTGAACAGCGCCTGCCATTGACACAGTCCTCACTAAACAAAACATATGTAGCGCTGAGGTTGTCAAGCTCTTCAGAGAACAAATATTCACAAGATGCAAAGAAATGTTATTAAGACAATCCGTTTTACTGAGGCCACTGCAAAAATAGAGAACAAAAGAGCTTTCCTAACACATGTTAGTGTGGGTATGGCTAAAGTGACTTGCCAAAGCAAGCACACTAATGCCCTTTGCAAATACAGTACATTATCTGGGTCAATAAACAATAATCTGATATAATTGCATTCAGTCTTTCTTCAGGTTTCATCTGAAAAAGCTGCAATGACAGCTATTCCTATATTTGGTGGTACTAAGTTAATACAATATTTTGTCCTTATCAACTCTCAGTAATTCCTCTTCTCATATAAATGATTCTGATTTAAATCACTGCCACTTAGATTATTTCTGTCAGTCACACAGCTGCTGGCTGCAATAGAGGAATGTTCCCACTATCTAAGCAGTAGTGTTAAAGCCATTATTCCTGATAACTCCCAGCTCCCTTCATCAGCCATCACAGCTCTAGTGTTGACTCTGCTCAGAAATGTTCATGACCCTCAATGAAGCAATTGTTTGGACATCCAACCATCAATCTGTCCATACTTGAAAGTCTAAAAGAGTCAAAGGTCTTCGTGTTAATTCATTAGCCGTTTTGAAACCAGCCAATGACTTTGATTCAAAAGCATGCCAGAGCCATTAGAGCTCCCCTAATAAATATTACTCATTAACCTGCTTGACTGATAAGGCTCTATTGAAATCTCTGTTTAGAGAACTAGTGAGTAAGTCTTGGGTCGGGGTGTTAAATGTGTGTGCGAGAGGGGCCTCTCTCATTCGCTCTCTGTTTCTTGCTTGCCCACTCATTCTCTCTGTTTACCAGTGGTTTGATGTGCAGTAAAAATATAACTTTCAAATATTGGCAGGGTCAATATAGATCTTAACCTGCAGACTAATAAATGATGACGAGTTATGGTAAAACAATACACTGAGGTAGATAGGAATAAGACACAAATCAACAGTTCTTTTACCAATATTTACGTTTTATTTGTTAATAATGATCATAAATAACTAAGTGGGGGTGGCACAGTGCTTTAGCGGTTAGTGTCACCTGGGTTCAAACTTCAGCCTGGCCAGCTGGGGTTTTAATTTGTGGAGTTTGTATGTTCTTCCTGTGTCAGTTGCACTTTCCTCTGGGTGCTCTATTGTACAAGCCTAGGTTTAGGTGTATGTAATGAAAGTTATGCACTATTTTGATTATAAAAGGGCTTTTATAATCATCCTTATTTTTTTCTCCAAATTAATACGTATTGCTTACAGGTACCTTCTACATCTCATTTATGACTTCATAAGATGCATCCTGCTATCTTAACTATTTCCAAATAACATTTCACAATTATTTATATTGAAACTAAAAGCCATAATCCCAGTCAGACAGTTTTGGTTGTTCATGAAAAAGTCCTATCTTTTAGTAGATAAGGTACATATTTCCAGTGGTATACATCCAAGCACCAATTGAATGAGGAAACCTTCACTTCCTTTTATCAATAGCTTATTACCCAATGAAGAACAGCCTTGATATGTAGTAAATTACTTCCATATGTACCAGAAACTATAATGAATCATAGTTGAGTGTCTTCTCTATCTGAATTTCTCCTGTAAAAACTGATTGAAAAAATTTGTTGGTTATAATTTCACCCTGGATTAGAGACATTTTTAATCCTGCCTGCCATGATCAGGTATCTCCTTTCATTTCAAGTCTTTGTAAATAGTTCAGAATATTGGTGATATGGTTGGCCAGTAAAAAAGCAGATCAACTCCTCAATTACTCCTTTTTTTTTTTCTTTTTTTTTTTTTATCTGTGATTTGACCCCTTTTGCCGTATCCACCGTGACCCCAGTCACTGCCACTCTTAAATGCTATCTGCTTGTTTGCTCCCTTACTGCCGTGTTTACCTAACTCTACTTTTGTTTAACAGGAGACCTATACGGAGATAGCAGGCATGCAGCGCTTTGGTGCTTTCTACATGGATTATCTCTACACAATGGAGAACAGCAGCGGCAAAGGTATTGTCTAACTCATTCCTCCTCTCAGAGCTTGTTTGCTCACCTCTTCTCTCTTTTTCTTCATCTGTCATGTTCTCCTTTTCTCTGTCTTATTCTCTCTTTCGGTCGTACTCTGTCTTTTCATATCTCTCTCTCTCGCTCTCTCTCTCTCTCTCTCTCTCTCTCTCTCTCTCCTCTCTGTCAAACAAGCCCCCTAGAGACTTTAAGAAAGAGCTTGTCTTGTTTGAGTCACAGCCACCTGGTCCTTGACCCTTCCTGTCCTTGCTCTCACCCCAAACTTACCTGGAGGGCAACTGTCAGAAGTGTTTAGTCTGCGCTGACACGTATTTAAGTTTCTTTCTCCTTGCTGCTTGTTGAAACACCGTTTCCCCCCTGTCTCTTTACCTGTAAGCTCTTGAGAAAGTGAATAGGCTCTCTTGGCTAATTAGGTGTCACTCTTCCTGGAAGAAGCCTTAAGACAGACAGGATTTCTCATTCCTCAGCTGCAGCACTCGAGAATGTTTATTCAAGTCTGAAAGATCTGAAGTTCCCATTAAGAGATAAAGCGTTCTCCCATCAATTTGAAATGTTATATTTGGCCCACAAATATCTCTGTGCTTTAGTGTGTGATAGTTTTTTATTCCAATGCTGCTGGGAAGCTGTATGTGACACCTGAGTGACATTCACAAGTTCTAAGATTAAACAAACCCCAAAAACGTTTTACAGAAAAAAATTGGATTAAATCTAGATGAAGTGCACCTTACTGTGTCTAATGGCAACACGTATAATAGGATAGCTTTATGGTGTCACTGAATGCTACGCAAATATGGTGTTAGGTGATCATGCTTCATTGAGTGGAAGTGACAAGTTACAGTGATGATTAACTAAGGCAGAAATTTCTGATGATATAGTGCACAGTTGACTGAATAACAGAAGAAAGAAAGATCTGGTTGAACTAATTCGATTTAATTCAATGACCTTGAACAGATCATTTGATTTATTAAGAGTCTAGTGTCACCATGATGTTCCACTTGCCTTCCGCTTTTACTCTTTCATTTTACTTCTCTCTTCCTCACCTCTCTTTCTGACTAGGCTATTGTTTGCTCCTGCTGTCAGCTACAGATAATAATCTAAATTAAAAAAAACATTGATACTGTCATCCTGAGCTGTCAAAGTCATTTCTGACAGCAGGATAAGTGTCAGTCTCTTTTCCTGCAGGACGGCTGGGGTTACCCTTGCCAATTGGAATGCTTCTCTTCTGTCAGTGTTTCTCTTCTTCTCGGACGCGGACCAGATCCAGTGTCAACCAAACAAATTAGTTTCCATTGCCATGGGACTAACAAAACTCTGAGTCAACCGAAATACTAACCGACCCAGGTCACACTCACTATTGACTTCACATTAGTGTAACGCAGCAGATTAAAAACTTTTTTTAAATCTTGGGAAATGGAGACACTTTTAAATCGCCTAAATCCCAGCTACTTTCAGCCTTCTCATCATTCCACTGACCGTTCTAACTGCAGCCATATGGTTGATATTAGGCCTAATCCATTGCAGCCAAATCTCACTGATGAAGGGAAGGGGAAGTGGCATTGCCCGTTGCCCTTTATAACTCCCCAGAATTCAGTGGAAGTTTCACCCCACCCCCCAAGCCATTCAGCTAAAAAAGTTCAATTCATAGTGTTGACTCTCCGAGCTGTAAGAATGTTCAGTGCAGTGGTGGAATGTAATGGGAATAAAGAAAGTTGTGACCCTTTGTCCTCTTCCTCCCTCCCTGCCATTCATCCACCGCCTTCTTTTAATTTTAATTTCTCCCTTTTTATTGCCGGGGAGCTGAGTCTTTAAAGTGGACCTCTGGAACAGGGGCCTACGATGAATGAAGGGACAGCTGTGTGAGAGAAGTGGACATTTGGAATATTCATCATTCCAGTGGGTCACGGCTATGTGAGCGGCTCCGTGCTGCTGCATTACACCACTGCCACCTTTGTGGAGTTTTTGTCCAACAGATGAGGAGATTCTATATTTGTACATCATTAAGGATGAACAAAATGTTGTTACCCTAACTATTTATATCAAAAACACACCACTCTGTACATTAAATACAGAAAGTGACATGTCTACTGTACTTACACTTTTTAGATTTGGCTTTGAAAAATGTGTTACATTTCCTAACTGACTGACCACTAAAACAACATACTATGTATATTTTAAACATGTTGTGCATGTTTTTTTCTGTTTGTAGGCCCTCAGGAATTTTCGGTGGCGAGTATGGAGGAGGTAGTGCCCACTGTTCAAGAGACATCAATCAAGAGGCTGGTGGTGGGACCTCTGGACGTCAGGCTACATAGCAGCGCTGTCCACCGCATCCTCAAGATGGTCACCTGTGCCATGGACCACGAGTATGAACCCTACTGCAAACCGCAGCAAGGTCAGACATCAAATGCTAACAGTTGCTCCATCGGTTTTACTGGGCTGACTTTAACAGCTAATAGTCAGCTTACAACTAATATTCCACTGTACTCCCTACCCTTAACCCTAAACTTGTTTCAACACCTTCTTCTACTCTGTTCTTTTCTCTTCTACGCTGTTCTATTCTATTCTGCCAATGATCAGAAATCACAACAGTTTGCACTTTACAGTATCCTCATCACATTGTTATTTCCTTGCACAACCCATCTTTCAACACACAGCTGTACATGAAAGTGGTGACCTTTTGGACCACATGAGGGAGGATAAGCCAAACACCTTTTGTTAGTGATCGTCCCTGCACAGCTATTGATGAGCTCATCCCTGGGATGTTGTGAAAGAACATGGAATGTGTGTCTTTGTGTAATATCTGTAGCAATAACTCTCATTTTTGCGAAACGATAACATCCGTAGGTTTCGGCTGTTTCAGCATCTGCGATAGATAATAGATGATGGAGTAATTACTACAAAGCTTTTGACTAAAGCTGGGTAGGTCAGTGTGTTCCTTCCTGTTTCTATAAATGTCTATGCTCTCTCTGGCATTTTCTCTGGCAAGAGTCAGTATAGTAAGACCCCTGGAGGGTGGGGGTGTATTGGGAAATTGAGAGTAGGAAGCATTTTTCACCAAGGTAGCTATTACAGATGGAGTGATAAAATAACACATGCCTTTTCGTGAATCAATTCTCCTCTCCTCTCCTTGAGAGAAGTAGAAGTCAGGAGGTCAAAGACATATCTATCTTTCTACTCATACTGTCCTCTTCTTCTCCTCCACATACACCCTTGCCAAGAGCTCAGGAAGAATCACTTTCCTCCCCAAAACTAGCTGTAAATGGAGGCCAAATTGGCTGATGTCTGTGTATTAAGATCTTGCACTATTTAGAGCAGGAGGTTTCAACTTGTACATGACTTACAGTGTGAATGTTGTTTTTAATATATTTCCTAAGAACAATAGAAGGAACAAAGTAACAAGACTTTAAGAGCTGGAATCTGTTAATTAGGACAGGAAAAGACAGGGCGTGACAGTAGTAGTTTGTGTGTGTCAAGGGTTGTATGTTGGCGTGCACTGCACACGTATTCTTTTTTTTAATCATATTTTCGCCTTTTCTGTGTGCTTTAAATAGAAAGTGTGTGTAATCATGCCATGTGTACCATGTAGCTGCATGTCTTTTGTAATTTGAATGTTGACGGTGGATATTGACTCGAGCCCTGGCATATGATTAGATTGGACATGGCATTGCCAGATAAACCTGATGCGGGCTGTGGCGGTAGGCCAAAGAGCAAAACAGCTTTGGGATCAGGTTCTGAGCCCACCTTGGAGCTGGGAATGTAGCCCAACAGAACCTTAACTGAACTGAAACAAGCCCATGTCCTGGGACCAGAGCCAAGGCCGTTCAGTAACAAAGCACTCAAAAAGGTTTTGGTCCACCTCAGGCCCTGGACACAGTTTACTGGTTCAGTGCTCTGGTCACTCCTTACTTTGGTGAGCGCTGACCTTGCTAGCCTCCATTCCATGTTGATTTGGTTCACTTCATTTTCTGCCTTTCCGGATGTTTCTGGTTATTGATTGAATGAGTGGTTTTATGAGATAGTTCAAAAACAAAGCTACTGGGAAACAGCCACTGTAATTAATATCGCTTGGAGTTGCCAGTACTTTTTTAGTGCATGTTTATTTTATTTATTGTATGAGGTGGTGGTTTTTGTTGGAAAATACTTTTTTATTGTTCTACTGCTGCAGGCGTAGAAGAGAGGCGCCCACTCAAAGAAATTGGTGTGCTTTACAGCTAACCTCTTTCTCTGTAACATGATATTTAGTCATCAAATCCAAATGTCTTTGGCCTTTCCTACTCCCTCACTTTATTCAAAAAATGCACCACAGGTTGCATACTCGTGGTTAGATTTACTGACTACTTTTAAAACAAAGGCAAATCAGTTGTTTTTGTAATAATATGTTTAATCTTACACAGCACCCTTTACTGCACCTGTGCAATATGTTACGGCATTTGTTCCAAAACTAACATGTTTCTTTGTTGTTGTGTCATTGTCTCTGTAGAAGTGGTTGACGAGAGCCATGGTTCAGCTACTCCCGAAGAAATATGCAGCTTAGAGGAATTCATCCCAACCAGACTCACTTGTCTCACTCTGCTACAAGTCTCAGTGACCGTCTCCATGGCAGAGTTCAACCTCCTTCACACGCTAATGCCTGTCATCATGGGATGCAAGGTAGTGCACACAGACAAACATTCTTCTAGATAGCAAGAATATGACCACAAGGACTACAGTTGAAAATTAGCCAGCTGGCTAACACTGGCACATTTACAACATTTAATGTTGATTAATGTGTGTTGTCCTTTATAAATAAAGAATAAGATGACACTTTTGGCAACTTTGCCGAAATCATTGTACAGTACACACTGCAGCTACTGACGTGGAAGCTTCTATACACTTATCTGAACAGGTACCAAATCGATAGGTAGCTTGGATTTTGACAAACGTAGATTGCCGAGATACTTTCAGAGGAAAACAAATTAGATTCAGTTATTACTGCACTTTCAAGGGTTGATATCTTGCTAAAAAGATTTAAAGATGAAAAATGATAACAACATTCTGCAGTCTTGTGGTGAGGGGCAAAATCTTGTATTGTGTTATTTCTAACTATTTCCTTACTATACAGTAGGTCCATATCAATCATCCATCATTATAAAAATCACACCGCATTAAAGACTCAAATTTAGATTTAATTCAATTATAAAGATAATATAATAAAGAACTTGTCAGAGAGAGTTGGCCTAGAGATACAGTATACGAGGAAGACTGATGTGGACATTTTAACTTTAGACTGCAACTAGAGAAATATGTGCGATATGTATTCTCCCTTTTTAATCCCTTTCATATCATCAATCTCCCAGACTGCACCGGGGCCAGTCAACATTCCAGTGTTTCAGCCGGTGCGCCCTCTACCGTCTGTGCAGTTCCAGCTGGAAAGGGTGAATGTTGAACACTCAGTGCCCATGTATGCTCCAGAGCTGGTCAGCACTGTCAGCATTGTCAGCCAGCCTTCTGACAACCTGCTACATCACTGCTATGCACACCTCTACCTCAAGGTGAGCACAACCATGTGAAACCCCAGCTTGCTTTTTCTGAAGATATAAAAACAAAAATTGCAAACAACGCAATTGATGTGCACAGTAATAATAATTAGAATCAACTTGTAATTGTAGAGAGCTGCTACATCTACAGTCACATCTACCTTTACTTAGGCATTCTAGATTGTAGTTTAACCCTGCACATCTCGGCTTAGTTTTGCATTTGCTGATTTGATTCTCTTATAAAAGTTCTGTGCTGTTGACTGTTAAGAAACAATACTGTAAAATTGTAAAAAAAAAAAAAAAAGGATCAATAAAGTATGCCTTCTTCTGTTATGCTGTCTTATATATTTGGTAAAGCACAGTGCAAAAGTTATGGTGGAGTGGATGAAAAACCATACACATGCGGAAAATTAATTTGACTCCCTTTTTTTAACCTTTTTTCCCCCCTGTCCTTTGCCATTTTTGATTAGCACAGGTTTGTATCTTTTACATTTCTATTTCATTTATTAAATTTGATTTTACATTTAATTTCATCTTTCGAGTTGACACAAAATACACATACTAAGTTGTACAGTTCAGTTTCCATGCACTTTAGCCCGAATTTAGGAGGTCAACGGCGTCTTAACTCCACTCTAAAATAACCCTAATGACCCCTTTTCACCTGGTCATAGAAATCTAAGCACTGAGCTTTCTGATGAGCACCAGTCCAACTCTGGTCTACTTCATGCTTTTCATCTACCAAATTGATAGGTGGCTACAAGCTTGTATAGGGCAGCTGTGACATTCACCTGATTCTGTGATGATTGTATAGTTTTGAGTTTAAAGCTCAACATATAAACTTCAATATTGTTTATTATTATTATTGTAAAACAAATTGACCTACAAATAAACTAGAAATAAAGAGTTTTTTTTAACCCTTTGTATTTATATTTACCTGAAGACCCAAATGCCCCATGCAGTGCAGATAGAGCTGTGGAGGCTTTAGCAAATTCAGCTAATCCACCTTTCAGGAAGCCTGCATAACAGTTCTGTAGTAATCTGGGGTGGCCCAGTCTGGTCTGGTATGTTTTTTTAAGGCAGGATGTTTGCTGGACATCATGCTGGTAGTCCTTATCACAGGGTCACTGCAGGGTTAACAGTCAACTGGTCAGTGGCCAAGGATCCTTCTGACCAATCAGCCAATCAGCAGCTGTATCTGCCAAGGTACTAATTCCGTCTCTGGATTTTGGCATGAGGATCATGACAGGGTGGAGGTCATTCAGGCCGCAATTCACCCACTTCAGGAAGTGATTTGAAACGGGTATAAACTAAGGCTTATCTTAATCTGTGTTTTATTGACACTGCATGACAAAGCTAAGGTGTCTGTCTTGAGGGTAGCGGTTAGCCATTGTCTCACTTTTCCATGGTTATAGACCAGAACTAAAAGTCAGCCTTGCTCAACAAGGAGGCCACAGAAGTAAACAAACCGATCATAAATGAAAACTTGGGCTTTTTTGAAAAACTAGTTGCTTCGGGCTGCTGAAATGAGAACAGAATTTGAAATCTGTTCTCCCAGATGAAGCTGTACTGAATCGGTCTGTGGCTACATGGCCCCAAGCTTGCATTTCAAAGTGGGACTTTTATTATGTCTACATCTGTATCTGGCCATCATACTATTCAACTTTATATACAGTACTACTCTGGTGTCTAATCGTCCATCCATAGGCCAGTTGGCCTATTATAAATGAATAATCACTTTAGTTTCGTCCAACGTTTTGTCTGTAAAGTGGTTTGGTAGACCTTCACTTGCAGGAATTGAATGAATCCTGTCGTGCATATACAGCAGCTGCATGTGGGACAGCTGGGCCCAGCCATCATCCACTGGCTCAAATATTAAACGGGACTTGATCCACCATGTTCACTATCAACAGAATGTAAACATTGAGTTTGCAGTACATTATGTGTCTGGTAGTCTATATCAACGGCGTTTCATTTCCGGGATTGTTCAGGTGCAGCTGGAAATTCCGCCGGATGTCCCTCAGTTTCGACTGGATGTTTGTTGGAATTCTATATTCTGGTGGATTCATGAATTAAACTGACAGTTGTTATGTAGAGTCATGTCATGGTGACCTCATGCACGTGTTAGTCTAGCTTCAACTTTATGAGCCACATTGTGACTAAAAGACACCACATTGAGGTGAGTGAGCCTAAAAATTAGGGTTGGGTACCATTGACATTTTTACTTGAAATGTGGTACCTTTCTCTTGAACTTTCCCTCTGTGATAACAAAAAATTTATTTTATTTGTAAAAAATAATTTCAAATCCTATTTACTTAGAACATTTTGTTATTTATTTAGGACATTTTTAGAGGTGTTGAAATTAATCAAATAATCGATGCATCGAATCGTGGACGACGCTGCATCGATAATCGGCAGGCTCATAATCGATTATTTCTGTTTACAATTTAATGTAGGCCTAACAACATTTCTGTTTACATATTCTGTTATGTTTTGCACATTCAGGAAGTGCCATGTACTCAGTGCTGTAGTTTTATGTATCCAATTTATTTAGTATTAGAGCACTGCAGAATGTTTTTGTTTTTGAAGCTTGAAAAGCTATGAATTAAATATCATACATGGCTTTAATAGAAAAATGTATTTGACACATTGTGATGCATCGAGATATTGAATCGAATTGAATCGCTGACATGATAATCGTAATCGAATCGGGAGATCAGTGAAGATTCACACCTCTAGACATTTTACACACCACACAAAATAAAACACCTTCATCTCCCCTCCCAAATCCTACAACCTATTAAATCAAATAATTATTAATTTCTTACACTGCACTGTAACTTTTATTCTTGTATTTGTAGCTTATTCTATTTTAGCCTGTTTTTATTTTCTTTCTCTTTTTAACTGCTCTTAAATTTTTTATGTGAAGCACTTTGAATTGCCTTGTTGCTGAAATGTGCTATAGAAATAAAGTTGCCTTGCCCTACAGTACAACCTCCAGCCGGTCAGTCTCTCACCAGGGCATAGAAAACACTGCTGTGCCTGTCTGTCAGAGGAAGTGTAACCGCACCTGCTCTTCCAACTCTATTACTGTGTATGTACACTGAATAGAGAACCTCAGTTATTCTGAAAACTTCAGTTTAGTCTGTATGTTTGTTAGTAAACAGCTGTGCAGACACTGAACTCCAAGTTGCTCCCCAGACGATGCTATGTAGCTGCTTACTGCTTAGGATGGGTTACACAGAGATTGGATTTCACTACACTGTACTGTACGATTGTATATGAATGTTTTTTTATGGTTCAACATAAGGATATTTTTAACAGTGCCTCCTAGACTGTAAGATGGACTTGCTGACAGCTGTTTATACAGTTAACAAGTAAGATGAGATGATTTTTTCTTTCTAAGAGCCAGGGCCTGTAAGAGCGCAGGTTTGGGCTGCGACAGGTCTGCTGAAGACAGAGTCAAAACAGTTCAGTGGTGATTGAGATAAGAGAACAACAACAACTCTGGCTCTGTGCTTCTGTGCTGTCTTTTCAGAAGCTGTGTGAACTCCATATGTTTTTTTTCTATGGATCCAGTAAATGGTTTGATCTATACATTGTTGAATAGGCATTTCCATGTCTGCTTTTTTTTCTCCCCTGTCTTCTCCTTCCCCTCTCTCCCTCCAAACCTTATCTCATACCCTCTTCCTTTCTTTCTGTCTCTCTTTCCAGGTGTTTGGGTTCCAGGCAGGCTTGACATGCCAGGATAGTACAGGGGGTTTCCTGCCTCTCATCCCCATCATCCCTTCCTTCAGCACTGCACTCTATGGGAAGCTAATTCAGATGCCTGCATACTGGTGAGCACTTGTAATATAGATGGAAATTTGAATGAGCAGAGTAGCAGGTAGAGTACCGCATGTGAAGATAAATTATTAGATAACATAGACATCTTGAAGGAAAACAACAGTATACCCACCTTTTTTTCCCTCATTAAATCTAAGTCGATCACTAAAACACCAATGTACAATATATATACAAATCAGTCAAAACACAATTGCAGATTATTTGGTTTGGACATCCTGAATGATTTCACTGTACAGTAAACATCTTGACTAGCTTACAGGTCTGGTGTGCAGAAAATCACTCTAGGCTAAGTACTGGAGTACTGGACCTATTTCGATCCAGGTGTGGTGTTGTACAATATAACCTATTGATTGAGGTTATTACTGGCAGCACAAGGTAATTCGAAAGTCAACACATTCCTTGAAGTAGACACTGCATATGTGATGTACTTGCCATTGTTTGATGGCTAAAGGGACTTAGGCAACTATAATAAATTAAAGGGTGTTTTACATTCTACAAGTACCTGTGGATGGCCTTATAGGTAACAATCACCCATCAATTTAACCCAGTAAAAATGCATGCCAAAGTGAGGGAGGCCTAATGTACGTGAAATGTTTTTTTCTGATTTCTGAAAGGTTGAGTGTGAACCTCCTGCGTGTTTGCATCCTTGGATATGTTTATATGCATGCTTGGCTTGTCTGTATACAGTGAGTGTGTGTATGTGTGGTGTTAGCCCCATGTATTGTACTTCATGAAGAGGATTGCAGCCTTTTGCGGGCAGTGCATCAGAGGGTATTTAAAGTGATGGATGAGCCACTTCTTTAGCGGTCGGTGGGGAAAACAGAAAAACGGAGTCATCGGGTAACAACTGCAACAATTTCTCAGATGGTTTGAAACCCAAGGAGAGGAAAATAAGACAACGCTGTCTAAGGAGATGAAAAAACATATTGCTATATCCCTCTCCTTGTACCAGACAGAGGATGACTCATTGGGGATGTCCCCCAGAGAGGGTAGGAGTTGAAGAGAGGACAAAAAGGGAAAGGAGGGGAATAATGTTCAATGTTTGGAGGTGGAACAGTTGGACAAATTGTAGATTTGAAAAAGATGAACAAGAAAGGAATCTTTCGTCTTGAAGTGTTGAATATATAAAAATTCAGAGAGTGGAAGGGAACACGGGAAAATGGAAAAGGAGAGGAACTTCACAAATAAGCACCCCAGCTTGGAGATTGTAGACAGCCAATTGAAGACGTAATGGAGAGAAGAGAAAGAGGACAAAATGAGGAGGAGAGTAGACAACAAGGTGGAAGATGAGTAGAGAGGAAGAGAGGATGATGGGAACAGTGTAAATGGACGAGGAATGAGACACAATATAGATAAAGGGAAGGATGGATGAAGGAGAGGGAGAGAAAAAGAAAAAAACATTTTAGAAGATGAATTGTCTCACTGTAGGTATACTGTGTGTGTGTGTGTGTGTGTGTGTGTGTGTGTGTGTGTGTGTGTGTGTGTGTGTGTGTGTGTGTGTGTGTGTGTATGTATAATGTCATGGGCTTTACTTTTCATGAACTTTGTATGTTATATATGTAAATTAGTCAATGTATGTTTAAAATGACCTTCTTGGGGTCATTTGTTATCTAAGTAAGGCCCTGTAAAGAATGAATGAGTAGCTTATGTCCTGTCTTCCATCTGCGCTCAGCAGACTGGAACAACTTTCTAGCATGTCTGGTTGATAGAGCAACAAATTAATGAATATTTCAGAGATTTGTTGGAAAAATATAGTAGTCATCATCTGGAAAACCCTTGATGCAAACGCACACACACACACACACACACACACACACACACACACACACACACACACACACACACACACACACACACACACACACACACACACACACACACACCCTGTGCCCTCTCTCTCACACCTTGCAGTCAAAGTGCCTTTTAAAGCAGGAAACCTGTGCGAGAGCACTAGCTTGGGAATCCATTTCCCCCCATTAGTTTAGATTTAAACATGTCAAAGACCTGCAGATGGTTTTGACTTTTCCTGACTTCTTCTCCAGGCAAACATTGTATCTACTGTACAGTGGTTAGCTGGCCACATAGGGAACCACAAGGCACTCATTCAGTGGTGTGTATGTAGATAGAACCTGATTCCCTGTGCTCTCTGCTCCCAATAAGAGACTGCTAGCTGCTTGTTTGATCTCCAGGCCCCCCTTGTTTCTGCCCTGCCTGCCTCAAATAGTGGATTCAAATGTCAAACGGATGTTATTTTTTTTTCTGACAATCACTAGATGTTTCTCATCTCCAGAGAGCCTTCCAGATCAAGGCTCTCCCATGGCTTTTCTTTCAGCCTGGACTAGCCCTTAGAAATAACACTGACAACTTCTCACAGAGTCTCCTTGACACATTAAGAAAGTGCTCTGTTATTCTTTGTTGCAAGCAAGCCTTTGATGAATACAGTATGTACATGTCCAGTAACAGTTTATGCACCAGAAGTCCTTATCTTCATATGATTTGAATAGAACATCTATTGGTCTATCTAGACTACGTGATGGCATTGCGATCATATCTCAGAATAAGTGAACACGTAATACCAAAGTAATTCTACTGCCCCTAACAGGATTATTTCCACTTCATCTCATTTTCCTCATACCCAGTTTAAATTCAGCTTGATGTTTCCAACACTTGGACAGGTTTGAAGCACTTATCGCATTTTTTAACAGTTTCCTATCTGTTTCACTGTCAGTCTCTTTCCTGTAGATGATAATGGGACTGGGTGTATTGTGCAGGGTTATGAGTTCTGAACCTGCCATATATCAAGTGACTCATATTTGACCCTTTGTGTCTAAGCGGGAGGATGGCTGTCTTGCTTCCTGACCTGTTTGTCACTACAGTCAAAATCCAATTAACACAACCTGACAGTTTGCTCCTGGAGGAATGACGATGAGCAGGTTTGACGGAGAAGTGGAGACAGTAGTTAGAAGACATAGAAGAGAGAAATAGAGAGTGCTGGGTGAGAACCAGAAATGGTAAATTGTATTGTCTCCTATTTCTCTGTTGAGGTTAACTGCCACAGTCTTGCTTAGTTGTCTCTGGGTCTCTTCTATTATTTTTTCATCCACATAGAAGTGTCCTGGGATGAACAGTGAATTGAAAGGCTGATTTAATTTCAGTTGACTTTATTCTCAGGCAGCGTGTTTGAGCAATGGGATTCCCATGTAGAACTCACACCATTTGTACCAACACAAATGTATTATAATATAGTGTGAGATTACATGTGATCACAGTATGTGGGTGACCGACGTACAGTCAGACAAAGTTCCTCTCCTAAAGGTGAAAGCTGAGGCCAAGATTGACACATTGGGTCAGTGGGGAAGCCAAAAGATGCACTCCACCAGGTGGTAGCATTTAATTGGCTGTATTGATGTATGTTTTGGGACTGTTCCTCAGCACTGATGTAACTCCAAAAATACCCCTTTTCAAGATGTTCTGTTCTCTGGGCAGGCACTAAGCAGAGCTGTACAAGCTTTTGAAGTTTTAAGGAAATTTGAAAGAAAGTGGGAAGCATGAGACCTTAATGCTCGGAGATAAACTTCCAATGTAAAAGGTAGCTTTAGATTTGATGACTGACAGGGGTAGCTTGGAGTAGGGAAGTACAGAAGGTGATGTCATATGCACACATTTTGCATCCTTCTCCTTTGTCCCGCCTTTTTCTCTCTTACTCTCACACTTGCATGCACACACAAACATGTTTGTCAATGTGCAGCCAGCTCATGCTTAAGCAAGCGCATATGACTGCCAGGTGATCATGGGGGATTTGAAGAGGCACTGGGCGTCTGAAGGCCCAGCACATCTCCTGATGAGTTGGCCCGCAGTGCATAGTGTAGCTCATGTTTCCTTCAGTCTCACCACAAAGGCTCCGGCTTCTCACAGTGGGCAGCAAAGGGCTTTCACTGGGAAAAGTACACTGTCTTGACATCTTCTCCCTGCCAGCCTTGGCTTTTACTAGGCATTTGGTATTGTGTGTGAGACCTTGGATGTATCCAATTAGACTGAAATGTCTTTGTTTCCTCAGTTTTTAAGCAAACTGAAATTTTAAAGAAGGGTAATTGCTGCAGAGCAATTGCAGATTTTGACCTTGTGGTTCCCCATATTGCATTTTTTTTAAGAAATGAAAAGATCACCCAATAAGGGAGCAGTCAAACCAATATATTGTTAATCTACTCCCCTGACAACAGTCTCTTCTTCCTAGTCAGTTGAAAGTATTTCCAGGTTAGAGAGGTCTAGGTTGGCTGGTGCATGCCCTTGTAAGGGCACCTCAACTCAGTTGTAATATTTTAACATCCTGGCCATGTTGTGTCTGTGTGGAGTTGTGGGAATAAACTTTAGAGGTTGGAAACTTCATAACCAACTGAAGTGTGTCATCTGGTTGGAACAACTATAATAAAGTATTTTCTTTTAGGATGACATCCTGCGGATTGTATCTCAGCATCACAATGGCTAATATATAACTACAAATAGTGTTAGCTGTTGTTAAACAGTAAGCTTAGGTCCACTTGATCACTGTCACTAGATCTAGGTTGTGGTGTGGAGGTACATTCATACAGAAGGCGCCAACTGAGACACTGAGATAAGGTTCATTTAAAAACAGCATCACTAGCTGGCTCAACCGCATCCAAGAAAATGATAGCTCAGCGCTGCCCCTGCTTTGTGTAAAACAGTGGTTGGCGTATTTTCTAGACATAGTTATAATTGAGCTCTCTACAGCAAGGATTAACAAAGCCAAGTCATCGACTATCAACCTATGGAAAAACGCAGCAGCACAAGTATCGGTCTTAATGACCTCAGCATCACAAGAACTAGAGGAGAGCGACTAGGCAAGGTGTGATTTCTGTTTTAGTTTTTGTTTGTTTTAGTTTTCCTCGAGACCACAGAGGGTGGGGGGTGGGAGAGGGTTTTTGTTCTTGTTCAGTTGTATTTGTCTGTTCTGTGTGTTCTAAATATAAAATAAAACACAATAAAATATATTTTGTGCACAAAATATTTTTAGCCCCTTTGGGTGAAAACTAGACAAAAAAAGAGAAAAATTAAAGGTTATCGGACCAAATGGATCAAAAACTGGTAGTAAAACGAGTCATTTTGCGGGGGTTGTGATCCTCTGATTTACAGACGTTTCTTACACATGCTAGGTAACTAGGACTACAGTTGCAAATTAGCCGACTGGCTAACACTGGCGCATTTACAGAAATGTTCATTAATGTGCATTGTCCTAATCAAATAAATAAAACAGACATGTAAGTCTATGGGTAAAACTATTTTTCTACCAGAGGGCATCATGTATTCAATTTGCTTCAAAGCCTGGCAGACCTACTTGGGACCTGGATTTACCCTCACAGATCATTAATACCTGTATACATTTTTTGGGCAATCTCTTTCATAATTGTTTAGATATTTCATTCTGGACCAAAGTCCTGGACAGACGGACATTGCTATCTCTAGAGCAAATCGGCTAGCTTGGCTAAAACCCCCCAAAATTATAACTCGCATAACACTATTTTTGTAAACTGTAAAAAGATCAGATTTTATAATTGCAATTGTATATTACTGTTATTGCTGTATTCAACAAACGGCATAAAGTTTTGAATGTTTTTTTTATGAGTAACCTCATCTATACAGTAATATAAATTAATTATTGACGCTGATGTCTGAAGACCAAATTGAACAAGCTATATTGTCTCCCCGAAATTATTGGTAAAAAAACGTGTATAAAATTGTTTGTGATTCTTAATTATTTGATTAAACGTGAATGAATCATAAAGAAAATTTTAAATTGTTGTTCAGTGTAACTGTGCAAAATGATTGCACTGACAAGCTGAGCTTTTTACTAAAATAATAAAAAAAACTCTGCAAGGGAGTAGGGATAGTAAACAAAGTCAGTCTGCGCTCTTGGTACACTACCATGTACTAACTGGGCAGTCATTTGGTAAGCAAAAAGCCAAAATCCTCTGAAATGAACTTTCACTCTCAGTGAATTAAAGTGCAGCTGAGAGGCATCAGGCTGTACTTATCCCTAATGAAAGGCAATGTATGTGGCCGCCTACTTCACAGGCACTCTACAGAGAGTCGCAATTGGTCTGGCTGTTAAACCTGTTATCCCAGATAAAATCGGTCCCTGCAAAAGAAAAAGAAAAAGGGAGAGGGAGGGAGGTGGCAGTAGGGAGGGGATGTTAGAAGTGCCACCTGCGTCGATCTCCCCAAAACCTAACCTCACTCTCTCACTCAGACACACACATACACGCACCCACTTACGCTCACACCATATAATATTACTTATGCAGGGCCACCTGACAGCAGCAGCATATGGAGGCAGGCCAAGGCCGGGGCCCACCGACCAACCAACCAACAAACCAGCAGCAGCCTAGTGTGGTTCGTCGTATTGCAGGTCATAATTCAGCCCCATGCCAGCTTTTATGTGGCGTTTTTAGCAGCCCCTGTTCCTCGCTCAGCTATTTCTGAGGGGATCATTTCTTAAAGCATGTGGCATTACAGGTGCATGTTATATAGCCACAAAAAGCTGACTTGCCTTGCAAATGTTTCTGAATAGAGAAGAATGTTGGTTCTCCCTTGATATCTAATTATTGATCTAACTCTATTACATTGTTAATGGATAGTTCAGCTTTTAGCACTACCTGTAGGATTTTTTTTTTTTTTATGTGAAGTTGAGAAGTCTATTACTATGTCTGGAGCAGTAGTCTAGACTCTAGATTAGCTCATGTTGTAATTTATGAAGGCTGCTTGAGGCATCTGAGGCATGAGGCTTCTGGTGTGATTGTAATGCCTCATTACTCCTGTTCATAGTTAGTCATAGCAAGCTGCTCCTGGTCTATGTCTCCAAGCACAGCCAAGAACAAGAGGACAAATGTGTTCTTCAGTAGTGAGCAATAGAGATCCAAGTCAAATTTTGCAAATGTACATGAAGAGCATTCACTGGTGAGAACATTGACTGTGGCTGTTAACATTTGTCTACTAGCCCTTTTGGCAGGCAATATCATTAACACGTTGAATTAGATTCATCATTTTGACCGATGAAAACTGATTTGGGTGAGCTGCTGAATGGGAAAGTCAATGTCTGTGCTCTGAATATACATTTATATACACTACCGGTCAAAAGTTTGGGGTCACTTAGAAATTTCCATTCCACTCCATTATAGACAGAATACCAGTTTTTTTTTAATCAGGGCAGCAGTTTTCAGATTACATTATGCACTTACATAATTGCAAAAGGGTTCTCGACTGTTGTAGAAAGAAGTGGCTGATCTTTAATGCAACATCTACATTGTTCATTATCAGCAACCATTCATCCAATGTTCCAAAGGCACATTCTGTTTACTAATCTGATATCATTTTAAAAGGCTAACATTGGAGAACCCTTTTGCAATTATGTAAGCACATAATGTAATCTGAAAACTGCTGCCCTGGTTAAAAAAAACAATGCAACTGATCTCAGCTGGTATTCTGCCTATAATTTAGTTTAATTCATTAGTTTATAATGTTGTGGACAGTCCCCCTTAATTAACTGTACAGTAAAAGGAGCAGCTTTAGCCTCAACAGCTAATTTCCAGCTGTAGTCCCCGGCCAGCTGACATGAGATTACATCTATAATAACAGCAGGCCTAAACAAAAAGGGTTAAAACGTACAAAGAAGTGGCACACAAACAAACAAGCACAGATAATGTCAATGGCATTAAAGCAGTCCATGCAGTTAATACAATACGAAGGAGACAAGAGAAAGGAGAAAAGTCTCAGAGGCCACATTGAAAGCACATACAAGACATAACGGAGGCATGCAGCAAAGATGGAGTGACCGCAACAATGACTATGTCACATCGAACACACATCACATCCGACAGATTGATGTGTGCAGTAATAGTTATCGGACTGCCATGTTTTAAGGTATACGTATGTATATCTTTGATTGTAGTGGGCAATGAATTCCAATTTTGTATTGCCTTAACAGAAAATGATAATTGAGTGGAATGGAAATTTCTAAGTGACCCCAACCTTTTGAACGGTAGTGTAACTTATGACACAGATCTTGTGAATGATATCACACACACACAGCTTCTGCGTCAACTGTTGTGCCCCTCAACCAAACTTTGATTTGTGGTGATTTTATAATGAAGTAATCACTTGTATTACTCATCAAGGATTTAACTGAGAGGTCTGTTTCGTTAGGGTTAAAGTTACTGTGAGCTGTTATGGTGAAGGATAATTGAATGACCTTAAATCAACGTGTGGTTGCTGTGGTCATGCTCAGCTTTGAGTTGTGGTTCGGAGGCCATAAGAGCAGCAGGGAATTCATTTAGTTGAACAAAGCAATGCATGAACTAGGCCCTTCCCTGTTTTTGAAGAAACATGGGAATGTTTTCAGAAAGAAAACGTTTTCACATGATGAAGCTTGAAGGTATGGCACACACTGCAACAAGTAGGCTTTATGTATTAACAGGTGTGTATTAAAAGCCTGGAATGGCATATGATGTAATATTGTTCCACTTTTCACTCTGAAGCACAGGAGTGCAAAGGATTGTAAGCTGCAAGGTAAAACATCATATTTCGTGTGGCACAGTCTATAAAGTATTTTGGCCAACTTTGTGGTAAGGATTTTTTTTCCCTTCGCTACAACTGGTGTCAGACAGTTTTATTTGGTTTCATGGCTGACAGAGATCAATGGACGTATTGAGGAGCCCTGTATTAAGGAAATGGCATCAGCGAATGTGAGGCTTGTGCTCTCAGTGATTGACGTCTCGGTTCTGATGGAAGCTTTCATTCAGCATTCAAACGCGCTACAAAGCAGTCACTTTGCTGTAGAAGCTGTGTACTTGCCCTTATGATTACAAGTGTCATTTGGTAGCTTAAATCAACACAGATTTTAACTCAGCCCTAAAGTGTATATTATAGGCTGTAATGTTCTCAAGAGGCAATAGTCTTGCAGTCCAAGAATATCTATTGAATTTTAACTATACAGTACCTTGAGATGTATACGGATGTATAGTATAGGCCAGAGCCAAGATAGCGAATTTAGGAGCAGCTGTAGATGTTTTCAGTCGTCTGGAAGACTCTATTAATGCCTGAATTAGTCATCTGAGGAACTGAAGCTTGAGGGAGGAAAAACAGTGGGAAATAGGGAAGGGTAGATGGATTATCAGCTCTGACTGGATTATCATCTATTGTGGTGTGCATTCCACTGTCCTCTCCTCCCCACCAGGCCTCAGCACTGCTCCGGTGTGTCCCATCCAATTTTCACTGCTTGAAGAAAAATCTACAGTTGGTAATGAGGTACAGGAAACACTGGTGTAACCATGATCAAAAAATAGCTTTATTTAACCAGAGTCAGGGAAACTTACTGGAGTCTGTATTCTTATTTTCAATGGCCATCTGCAAGAAGGTCAAAGACATTGAGACTTCTACTGAGGACAACTAAATTGGATCAAAATAAAGGACAGCTGGTGCTTCCATTGACTGCTGAACTTGTTGTCTGCAGCTAAATCTGACAGTATAAATGTGATATTAGGTCTGTCGTCTCTGTACAGAGGTCTCCTATCTCTGTGTGTCCTTATAAGGAACCGCATGTCCTCCACAGCTGGACATGTTGGACAGAGGCAGGAAGCTACATGCACACACAGACACACCATTATACACACACATACACAGGCCTCTTGATGTGTTTTCCTTTAACGCCTGATGAACCACGTCATTGCCATTTTCTCGCCTTGCGGTCTGCAGCTGTCTGCACAACTTGATTAAAACATTTCTTTTAGTAATCCCTGTGTAATGAAGCCCTCTCCTGAGTGTGTGTGTGTGTGTGTGTGTGTGTGTGTGTGTGTGTGTGTGTGTGTGTGTGTGTGTGTGTGTGTGTGTGTGTGTGTGTGTGTGTGTGTGTGTGTGTGTGTGTGTGTGTGTGTGTGTGTGTGTGTGTGTGTGTGTGTGTGTGTGTGTGTGTGTTTTGGGTCAGAGGTGCTCCAGATGGGAGGAAGAGGAGGGCCGTGTGTGTGTGAGAGAGTGAGTGGAGTGTTTCTTTCTATGAAGAGTTTGGGCTGTTTAGGGCTGATGATTGAGAAATGCACACATGGAACACCTTTGACACTGGGGAACCACGAAACTGTGAGCTGTGGCCACAAATACAGTCCTCGCCTCGTCCTAACTCATACCATCCAGCACAGAGACTTTAAAGAGTTTGGTGAGGTTAGAGAATGGATGTCATTATAGATTGTGGTTGAGAGATAAAATAAAATTGTAATCACTTAATTGTACCAGCGGAATCACAGTGAAAACTCAACACAAGACTAGATTTCATTACATAAAAAAATAAACACAGTGTGCAAGATACAATGGAAAGATAATACAATACCTGAAGGTAAAAAAAAATAAATACAAAAAAATCAAGTAATACAAGTCCTATGGCGAGATGTGAGCCTAATTAGAATATATTACGTCAATAAAAGATGGTTGCCAAGTTACGGTGATGCTTTACAAAACAAGAAATGAAAATTTGTAACTGTAGATTGTCACTTGCAAATGGTCATGTGTAATCTCACTGTGCTGAAAAGATTGCTTTAATATAACTTAAACCAAATTTGGAAAATCCTCTTTATTGATCACTTTTCTTCTTTACCTGCTTAAATGGCATTTTCAGAGTTCAACTGGATTCAAAAGACACTCGAGACAAGCCGTAATGATCACTGTGAGTCATTTGTGGCTGCTGCTAAAATCAGTCCTTCCAGAAAAACGCAGAGTTTTCTTGTGATTGTTGCGGGCAAAAATCCTTGATTATGCGGCACGTTTTCTTAAAAAGTGCGATGGAATATGCGGGATATTTATGCAATTTTATGCGATGAAATTGCGGGAACTTGCAAAAAATGCGGGAACTTGTAAAAACTGCGGTTTGATGAAAAAGAGAAGAAAAAGTGATTCCCCCAACACACTTTTTTTAAACTTAATTTCCAAAAATAGTTTACAGATATTCAGTCATTGCAATAAGTAAACAAATAAGATACAAAAATATATACAAATAATATAATATTAAAGTAAAAATAAAAGTAATAGTCTAAACAGAGGGAAATAAAAGATACAAAAAGAGACAGACTTTCAAAAATCGTTAATAATATAGACCAGGAGCACTTAAACAAAGAAATTTGAGTAGACATCAGATATTAAGATAGGTTTCTTATTGGATACCAACTTAAGAGACTCAAAGTATCAACCTCCAACACCTGCTTTTCGATGATGTTCACGTCGTGTAATTACGTCACTTCATAACGTTCCCATGGCAACAGGGGGAAATGGCTGCTCTTGTGTGAAGTAAACGCAACATTTTTTAAACTTTCTGCTAAGATAAATGTGACTTTTTTGCAACGAAAATGCGGGGATTATGAAATCATGCAAGCACCGCATATTTTGCGCGGAAATCGGCAATTTATGCGGCAAAAGTGCGGCATATTTGAAAAAATGCAGCCCCCACATGAATATGCGGACTTTGGCTGATTATGCATTGAATTATGCGATCGCATAATCGCGTTTTTCTGGAGGGACTGTAAAATAGCTTTTGCTAAATTTTCTATATTGGAGGCTCAGTTGCAGCTCTAGTTACATTTCCCATCAAGCCAGTGACATAGACCATGTGCAGTCAATGAAACGACTCACTTGAAAGAACATTATGAGAAACTGCAAAGAAAGACATACAGTATAATAAATGAGTTAGAGGTGCCATTTTTTGTCACATGCTTGCTTGGCTCTTCTATGGTAGTATTTTTTATTTTTTTCAAATGCCGGCCATTTAACCCAATTGACATTTAGGTGGTAAAATGTTCCCATCCCCCAAGTTGGTGGGTGGGTAGGTAGGTGGTGTTGTTAAGTGTGAAGTGCTTGCGTGATTTATAATATTCATTTGGAGACTTTGCAAGACACTGTAGTGAGTCTTTTGTAGTAAGATAAAAGCGGGACTTGAGAGCAGCCCATAACTCACTCTGGTTATTTTCAGGAGGGGTCAGTGACCTTGGCTTAGAGAGATGGGGAATTCTGAAATACTTCAAATCAATCTGCACCACAAAGAAAGAACAAAAAATAAGGTACAAGCTGTCAGTCTTGCCTTCCCTCCATTTTTCAGTCTGATTCCCTCCAAAGAAGCTCTTGAAATTGGAAAACAATAGCAGTAGAGGATTTGGTTAACTGTTTAAGTTGGGGGAATGTTTGTATTGATAATTAGGGTAGGGTGCGACAGTGAATGATTTGTAGAAACTTCAGATAACTTATCACCGGTCTCAAGACGGTGGCTATATCTGTTGTATCTATCAGACAAATATGTCAGTGCATAATGGATTACATTGGCGTTGCTGTGGACTCAGATAAGTTTAAGTCAAGAGAAAGTAGCACATTGTGAGGCCAATCAAAATTGATTGACTATCTTGTTAACTTTTTTTTTTTTTTTTAATGCCTTGGATTTTAATGCCTACATTCTCTTTTTGAGTAGCCTGTTACATTTTAACTTTTAACAGTTTATTGGAGTGTTATGTTCCAGTTCATGTAAAATTTCCCATATAGTTCCCATTACTGAAAATATCCACCTGTGTCAGGGAATGTGTGTTTGTGCGAATGTGCCTCCCTCTCTCTCTGTGGTCCACTGACGGACCAGACACCTTGCTCCACGTCTTGCTGACCTCCCAGCCCCCACAGCCGTCTGTGTCACTGTATTTTGGAAAGCGTGAGGCAACTGATTTTTGGTACTGTACAGGATATGAGTAATAACAAAAATGAACATACTGGAAACTGTGCGCAGGTTCCAAACTTGTATTCTGGGACACTGTGTAAACCATTAGGACCACGGCAAGATGGCGATCTTAAAAAGAGAGTTTTCTGACAACATTTGGCCCTGCAGTTAAGGCTTTCCAAATTACTTCACGCTTGCTTTTTCAGTAGTGTCCTCTGTCAGAACATCTGCACTAATGCCAACATATCCGGATTTCAACACATTACTGGACATCTACATGTATGCAACACACACTCCCCTAATTGTATATACACACAGACACATACCCCAACCAGCCGTCTTTAATTAGGCTACATTTATTTTTGTCTGTAAAAGTACAAAGCAACAACCTACCAGTTCTGCTATTCCTTAGTTTGTACTGGAGCTTTTCCAAATGGCCTTTTTAATGAGACTCCCCATGTTAGGTATTATTTTACCTGGAGAATAACATATGACCTGCAAGTTTGCGGTCTCGACCCTTTTCTTGCCTATTCTTGCTGTTTTCCCCTCGTTCTTGTTCGTGTTTTCTGCAGGGTTTGATTACATTTACGTTCTCTTTTTTCCCTTTTGCTCAGTTTGCAGAACAAGCTTTCTGTCACTATTATACATGCTTAGCCTACACACACACACACACACACACACACACACACACACACACACACACACAACCTTTTTTTTCCCCAACCTTCGTATTGGCAGCTAGTTTTATAATTGTTCCAGTTACAGGTTGTTAGAGCAGCAGGCCCTTTGTCAGCTGTGGCCTCATTACTGCTGCTGTTCATGCTCTGGCTGACCAACCTGCTGTTGTTGTGTGTGTGTGTTGTGTGTGTGTGTGTGTGTGTGTGTGTGTGTGTGTGTGTGTGTGTGTGTGTGTGTGTGTGTGTGTGTGTGTGTGTGTGTGTGTGTGTGTGTGTGTGTGTGTGTGTGTGTGTGTGTGTGTGTGTACACACATGTGTTGGTATGTTAGCATGTGTGCATATTGGAACACTAATTTATTTGTGTCTGTACAGGTATGTGCATTTTTGTGGTTGTGTGACTATGTGCATTTGTGTGCTTGTGTGTGGCCTCGCCTCTGTAAACCAGCAATCGCAGCCTGTTAGCTGGAGCCCCAGCTGTATTTTTCTAAATATAGTTGTGACCACAGTCAGACCAGACCAGGAAGCTGATTAGCCTGAGAACCAATGGTCCGAATGGATCTCAGCTATTATGATGTGAAAAGGGTTTCGTACAGGCACAGTGTTACCCAGAGGCTGTTTAAATGGAAGGTTAGGCTTAGGTAGTGTTACCTAATGCTAGTAATTGCTTAATGTGTCACTTTTTGGCTCTTAGCCTTATTTGGAGCTAACAAAACATATTTTGTGAGGGTCCTCTGTTAAGTCTACTCTCTTTTAGATTTCACTCATTCATTCTAATGACTAAAAATAATTTTCTGTCCCTGCTTTATGTCTACATTCGAGCATGTATACAGAGGAAACAGTCAAGGCAAAGAGCACCACAGCTGGTTATGGTACTCTTGACTCTGACTCACGCCCCCTGCACAACACCATGCCCTGTTTTGCCTGATTTTGACAGGGACACTGGACAGAAAGACTTTGTGCCAGCCAGTCAGCCAGTTACCTAGCCAAGCAGTCAGGACTTCTGCCAACTAGCCTGTCCTTGTCCGGGTCCAGTTCTTTGTCACTCAGTCACGGCACCAACAAGGGACAGGTCGGGAAATGAGGCCTAATGTTGAAATACACCAGAGGAAATCATATTTCATTGGCTGAAATTGAAACACCTAATTTTTCATAGCTCCTGACTAATTTTGATTTCCTTTTTAACATATTCCTGGTGGCCTGTGTGTTTTAATAAAATAAAAAACTCAGTGACTTAAAGGACTACTGTGAGGTCAGAGACAGCCTATTCAATGAGGCACTTAAGTTCAAGGAAAGTACCTGATTTTTTAGATTATGAGTCAGGATTCAAAATGGGTTGTGGGCCCACTTCTGGTGGTCTCCACATTATAAGAGTAGAATTATGCTTTAATGAGTTCTGCTCCCCAGGCTACAGACTCTCGGTTCTAATATGGATACTGTCCTAAACCAGTACATTGCATTTTGTTAGTTGCCCACATTCTAAGATATATGTTTTAGTGTAGTCATTTGTTACTGCTGTTGATGCTGCAATTATTAGTACTTCTAGTTCTACCTCTTGGAGACTTTTGTTTCCTTCAAAGCCTGTGGTAACAGTGAAAGAGCTGCCTGCCAGAAAGCTGTTTACCATGTTGCAGCAAGAAACACTGTCTGTGCCAGCTACTTAATGAAATCCGATGAGTGTCTGGCTGTCCTCACATCCAGCATTCCTAAAACACCCTAATGAGAGTTTCTGCTTCTCATTTAGCTCCAAGATCCAAGTTGCTGTTCCTAAAGAATTGGGCAGAATATAATAAAAACAGGTGCATAATTAAAGTTTTAGACGACCACATGCACATGACAGCTCCCCTGAAATGCTATAAACACTGGAATAAGCCAACAAACTTTCATCCCTTGCCAGTCCTCCCATTGAAGTGGCTTTGCAGGCACATTTGCTCTGCATGTGGGACATTGTTGTTGCTGGGTCCCCTTCACTTTCTTTTGTTCAGCGGTGATATCTGCTACATGCACGCACACACACACACACACACACACACACACACACACACACACACGCACGCACACGCATTTGAACATACAAAAACACACATTTGATTGATGTCTTACTGTATAGCATGCAACAGTAGTGATTTCTAATAGTAGAGAAGCATGACATTGCATGGTTCACCATTGTGCCAAATGCACCATATGTTTCTAGGGAATTCAGAATGTATATGTGCGCTGTCATGGTAAACTCATCGACCCTGTCAGGTTTGGAGTTTCTCTCTTTTACTGCCTTTGTTTTTCTGTACTCTTACATCTCTCTTTATCAAACACTCTCTCTCTCTCTCTCTCGCTTTCTGTCTCATAGTAGTCCCCCTCTGAGACAGCACGTAGTTAAGAACTCTGGGCCTGCCTGTGTGCAGCGAACAGCTCATGTCACCCTGCCGAACCACCCAGGAGCAGAATAAAGGGAAAGATAAAGAGACACAGAAAGAAGGAGAGGGAGGGAAGCAGAGGAGTTAAACGATTGCAGAGCTGCTGAGCGAGGGGAGAGACCCCGTGACATATCCCACACTCTGAACTGGGACCAGACCAAAATGTGTGATTAAATGAACTGTGATTCTTGTTCCTGACACGCCGCAGCCATCCCTGGAATTAGTCACAGTTCTATTTTCACCAAAAGTTCTCCTCAAAGGGCAGCGCCTTTTTGCTTCCATTACAATATGTAGTCAAGTCTGTATGTGACACACACACACACACACACACACACACACACACACACACACACACACACACACACACACAAAGTAGATGTGTATTAGGAAGGGGGCACTGCCAGTCCTCAAAAAGCCAACTGAAGAACCTCTCAGAACAGAGAGAGAGGAAAACAGGAGTGGAACCAAACAGGCTTGTTTTGCAGTGTTTAGTTCAGGCTCCCTGGGTGTTTTTCCATTGAACAGAGGTTCCTGGGGACGCAGAGGGAGTGAGGGACAGGGAGAGAGAGCGAGAGATGTGAAAGATACAGATCAGTAGTCAAGTGCTCCATCCCTCTCAGCACTGTGTGCCATACCTTGGTTGGCGTGTGTGTATGTGTGGTGGGGAATCCCTCCTTCTGCTGTTGCTGATGTCATGGATGAGATCTTAAGAACTGAGGAGCCATGACTTCACGGCCTGGCAAAAAAAAAAGGGCTCAGAGACCTGATACAGGGATTTGTTGTGCAGTGTATGTGTTTCAAGATGTTTTTTTGTGTGGTATTAGAGATGTGCAGAAAGTGTGTTTGGATATGAACGAGTGATTACAAAGTGAATAGGGGAGACAGTGAGGCAAATACTAGAAAGGAGGGATTGAAAAACAAAAAGTGTGTGTGCATGCATGCATGCGTGCGTGGTTGCGCGTGTGTGTGTGTGTGTGTGTGTGTGTGTGTGTGTGTGTGTGTGTGTGTGTGTGTGTGTTAGATGATAAATGAGAGCATGGTCCACTGAGGTTCTGATGGACAGGGGCCTGGAGGACTCCATCCGACTGTACTGTTACCTCATCCCCCTGAACGCTCAACTCATCAGCTTGTCATACACACACACACACACACACACACACACACACACACACTCACACAAACTCTCTCCCTCTACACTCTTGGAGACAGATGAAATGTTAAATGCATAGAGATTCTTTTTAGGGTCAGGTTTCTGGGCTGTACATCTCTTCACATAAATCATCATCACAGTTCTGACGGAGGGGAGAGAAAGGTCGGCGGCAAAGAGGCAAACTACACCTACCTGCCAAGTAACTAAGGAAAGCTTGGCTTACATTTGGTACTTCTTCAATCTGCTGTAGTCAAATGTAGTTCTACCTATTTGGCCACTCAGGCTATCAATGAGCTGTTTTATATTGTGATGTGATACTGATGGATTCATGGAAGTCATGAACGATTTGTTTCCACCGGTGTCCATTTCATTAAGTGTATGTTGGCACTTATGTGCGACTCTCCATTATATAATTTATTATTGTCACATATCCTGACTCTCTCTCTCTCTGTCTCTTTTTCTCCCCATGTACTATCCTTTATCTAACCCTGTCTTTCTTGTCCCTCTTTTGCAGGAGCAAAAGGTCTTCGGTACCCACCACAGAGTGTATTTTTGAGCTTCCCCACTTCACTGTCCAAGCCACAAGGGCCCAGACGCTTTTGCTCCAAGCGATCTGTCAGAGCTGGACCCACAGCATGGTCAACGGAGCCCCATTGACACTTAGCGAAATCCTGCTCCGTGAGGTGTACAAAGCTCCAGGTAAACAACATGTTCTACAATAGACCAGAGTTAACTGAGCTTGTCTGTTCTTTCTAAGCATCATCCAGTTTAAGAAATTTCTGATTGAATTTTAAAGCCGCTTTCACACATGCACTGCACACCTGAAATTCTTCAGACTTTACCCAGTGGAGCTGTATGTAAGAAAGCAAACGTCCGAATCGGTTGGATTGGACGTCAAATAGTGTTTAACCTGCCAACTCCCTAGTAAAAAATTTGTGTAATCTCCGATTGAGCCAAAAGTGGGAAAATTCCTAGCAAGAGAGTGGATGTGTTGATGACGTTTCATGCTGCTTGCAAAAAAATGAGAGAAAACTAACCTCCAGCAGTGCAGAAGAAGGATGATTAACATGAAGATGACAAGATTCAGGCAGTTCTGTCAGTAAGGGCCGGACTGACGCCGAAATCAGCAGGCAAATTCAAGGAACGGCAAGAGTCTTGATTGTTTATTATAACCGCTCTCTGACGCAATGTAATCCGTGCCATGTCCCGTCTGCTGCACGCTCTACCCAGCATCTTAATCAAACAGAGTATTTCCAGTTAGTGAGAACTCATCTAACACAGACAATTTCCTGCTGTGTGCTACATGTGGTAAAAGGAAAACTCCGGACTATGTTTGGACCTAATTCGTCTGAGAGTTCTTAAGTGAAAACAGCTTAAGTCTATTTCTGCTGATCTCTGAGCAGCTACAGCGGAGCAACAGTGGTTTAAGGGCTGCCGAACCATAGTAAGACAGAGGAGCGAGCATGACCTGTTCACTCTCCCTATATCTTTGCAGCATACCTACAATTCACTTCTAGGTAGTTAGGGATTTGTGTGTGATTGTGTTTTTTATATATGTAGGAACCCTGACCTTTCCACTCACACCATGCTGTTTGGTTGCACATTAGATTTCCAGAACAGACAGTGATTAGGTGTGTGAAGAGAAAGGGAGCAGGTTTATCATAGAGGAGCAAAGGCTGTTTAGCATGGCAATAGGCTTTTGTGTTTTTTCGGTTGCACTTGTGACTGCAGGGTAGGGTAGAAATTAACATTTTGCAATAGCGACTTAGTCACTTGGCTATATGAAAAAAATACCCATACAGAAGAATAATGTGTCCGTTAGCAGCTCATTCTGTTTTTCAGTCATGAATAGTCAAAGAAGAAACTACATCACTTTGTTCATCTAGTCTCTTTTAGGCTATTGTATTAAATGTTAATGCATTCATCATTGTCGTTGATTTATTGAAATCTCATAAAGTACATTTACTGTTCTTTGTTTGTTTAGTTCTCCATAAAATAAAGCTGATTTCTCAGTACCACAAAATTGTTAAGAGAGACATATGGAACTGGCTTGAGCTTAAAGTGATTTGACTCTCTTATGAAAAGTTTTACAGTTCTTTCTCAGGGCTCAGCACATCATGTGCCAGACTCGGTCGCCCAAAACAAGTCAACCTGATAGTAGCTAGTGAGCTATGGACAAGGTGGCTGCAGACCCTATACCGGTAGTGCAAGCACAAATCTAAAACTTTAGGTCTCAAAATATACGTTCACGCGAAACACTTTGGCATAAAGATCAACTTGTCTTGTGCCCAGTGTGGGGTACTGGACCTGCAGCCAAGGGCAAATTAACTCTGAAACAGTTTTACGCTTCATGTCGCCTAGGATGCCTTAATGGTCAAATAATAAATTTTGTCCCTTGTTAAAGAAAGGGAGGGGAGCCTGAATTCAATAAAACAGTAGCTTTTCTCATGACGGTAGCATCTGGACAGTCCTCTGGAGGGCCAGGGATTTTCCAACTCATTAGGATCATGTTGTTTGGTATGCCGTCAACATTCTCCTTCGGCCAAGCCAGCCAAGCTACCTTTTTCGCCGTTGTGCAGCCGCCAAAATTTATGAAACTGGTCTCCCGTGGAGTGAAGTCAAATATTCCTCTCCCCTCACTCTGCCTTTCTCTTGGAACAGGGCTTGAATAGAAACATGGAGAAACATTTGCACATCTGGTCTGTGTGCTGGCAGGTTAGAAAAAGAGCAGTGGGGAAAAGAGTTTGTGTTAGAAGGCAAGAGAGTGAAGGGGAATAGGTGATGTGTTGTGTAAGTATATGTTGTTGTGGGGAAAAAACTCAGCAATAATTCCTATGATATAACCATAGATGTCTAGGACTGTATCTGCATTTGAAATTGTGGTGACACTCGTAGGCCTTAAGAAAGATGTTAGCTGTCCCAACCTCTCCCAATAGTTGGTGTGACAGCTTAAGAGTGGGAGGAGAAATGGAAAATGAGGGAATGCAAGAAAAAGAAAAGCTAGCAGAATAAACTGTTGTGATCTTTTTGCTGTAGTGCATCTTACTGCACATCCAGTTCAACCTTGCTGAATAGTTTTGGTTCCTGTGCGCACTGTGGGTTTGTCCACACTGTAGTGTCAGGATGGGACCATGCTGGCTGTTCTGTGCTGGCTACTTGTCTTCCCACTTACTGCTATGCTCCTCTCTGGTCCGCTTTGCTCGGAGTTTGATTCTTTTACTAAGGAGAACTAAGGAGTGTGTTTTCTACCAAAACCTTAGTATCATAACTCCTGATGAAAAGCTAACTGTAGGCAGTTATTTTACATTCTATAAACCTATCCAGTGACAAATAAGGGGACTGTACTGTTAAACTGCTGACATGGTGCCACTTATTTGGCCCTCCGCACAGTAAAAGTGTTTGTAATCTTAGCAGTGGCTGCATTTTTCCGCTAGTGTGACTTTCCGGCTGACTTGCTTCAACTGTTTGTGGTAAGAGCACGGCTCTGTTGTAACGCTCACAGGATTCAGATCTGGATCCAGATTTAAGTCTTGTGGTCGTTTGTTTGTTCACCAACCAGCAGTCATCAGACCATTGCCAGGACAGAGCTCACACACACACATGCTGAGGCCAAACACTGAACATGGCAAACAAAAGCTGTTCACTTAGAACATGGGCTTTTTTTCATTCCTTTAGGAATTTCTCCTCCCTTCTATCCTTTTGATGTTACAGGGTTTTTCAATAGTGGAAGGTGTTTCATATCGAGGTCTAGCTGATAACACAGATGGCCAGTGTCCTTCACGGGGGAGCCATTTGGGTATAAGATTTCATTCCCTATCCAAAGGAAATTTCACAATTCAGCAAGGGGGAAAACTCAACAAAGCTGCAGTTGTAATCTCAAGGTATTGACAGACTGTAAAGTGTTCTTCAAAATAATTGGTGGACTCAGATTAAAGCAACAGTCAGAGACTTAAAATTATTGCAGCTGACTAGAACACAGCCACTAAGACTTGTAGGACTTTGAGTTACTGTGCTGCTCAGTTGCAGCTACAGTGGTGACCCAGCAAGCAACATATGCTCTGTTTGGTCTGCAAGCCCAGAGTCGATTGAACGAAATCAGAAAACAAACCGTAAAATCTTATTTTCCTTGACAATCAGACGCTGTCAGTCACTGCCTGTTGCATGACGGCTTGGTTTGTCACACAACTGTCTGTAGAACAGTGTTGCTCTCCAATGCTGCTGAGCTTGGCTCAGACATGAGCAGAGTTTTCTGTGGTAACACATTATTCCAGCGTTCTGCTTTTGCATTCCAGTGAAGCTCACACTAGTGTTGTATTTTATTGGTGAGCTCTGCAGCAACAGTCCTGTCCTACTTCATGTGTCTGGTTGTCTGGTGAAAACAGAGAAGTGGTCCATAGGGAGGTGTGCGTTTGTTTGTGAACACATTAGTGCCTGAAATCTTACAGTATGTGCCCACTCACCCTCGGCCTTGCCAGTTGCCCAGTGAGGGTAATAACAACTTTTTTTGCAGTTCTGCCATGCTGCATTCCCTCCTTACTGACTCCTATTTTTGCTTTAACAAAACCTACTCTTTCTTGCTTGTTTTTTTTCTTGTCTTTTTTTACCATAACGTTTGTCCTTTCTTTCCATCTTTTCTTTTTAATTCAATGCTACCTTTCTTCAGCGTTTTTCTCTTTTCCATCTGTCCCTCTTATCTCATTTTATTGCTGAATTCATTGCCTCACACCATCTCATTTTCCTTCCTCTAACCCTGTCTTTTTCTCCTCTTCTCCTGCGATTGTCAACGACCAGCCCATCCCGTCCCGTCTTACATGTCCTCTTTGTTTATACTTCCAGGATGCTTTCGTGGTTTGCAGTAGCAGCCATAGTAGTAGCAGTAGCGGTAATAGTAGTAGAGAGGAGCCAGTAATTCCTGCCTACCACTGCTTCTAGCCACTGCTAACCTCAGATTCAGCGACACACTGACCACAGTGACCTCCCACTTACTACTCGAGTCTGCATGCATTTGTGTGTGAGTATACTGTATGTTGTGCATAAGAATATGGTGAGTGTGTGCATAATTCTGGTAGAGGGGAAAGTGCACAAATTCATTTTGTCATTGCTCACTTTTCAGTGCATTGTCCTAATAAACATTTGGATATTCAATGGCTCAAAAGTCATGATGCATTTGCATTGCCTCTTTTTGGTTTCTTTTACACGTTTCTCTTTTTAAGGCAATGTTTCAATCTGCAAGATCTTCCTAAGGCAAATATTAAAGACAAAACATGCATTTTTGGTAGAGGCAGTAGGCATATCTCCAAAACATGCCGAAGCTATGCATAATGTGTGCCTTTGCTAATGATGTTTGTAAATTAAAGCAACTGTTTAACAACCAATACAGTTTGTACTAAACAATACAAGAGACATGTAGAAGGTTACATTATATTGACACCAGTGACATAATGAATAATTAACTTAATGAGTGGCTGATCTACAGTCACAGCTCTTACTTAATTCAATTAAATTTATTTATAGTATCAAATCATAACATAGGTTATCTCGAGACACTTTACAGATAGAGTAGGTCTAGACCACACTCTATAATTTACAAAGCCCCAACAATTACAATAAGTCCCTCAAGAGCAAGCAGTGCGACAGTGGCGAGGAAAAACTCCCTCTTGGGAAGAAACCTCGGACAGACCCAGGCTCTTGGTAGGCGGTGTCTGACAAGCCGGTTGGGGGTGTGATGAACAGTGGCAATAGTAGTCACATTAATAATGGAACTGTGACTTCAATGGTAGTTGTAGTAGTTCATGTCATATCAGGGCGCTGCAGGGCGTTACAGGATGTAGCGTGGCCCAGCAGAGCATGGATGGATGTAGCGGGAAGCTGCAGGGTTCAGCAGGAAGCAGCAGGGTTCCGCCGGAGCAGCAGGGTTCAGCAGGACGCAGCATGACATTGCAGGGCACCGCTGAGCTCAGCAGGGAGTGCAGCAGGACCACGGCGACAGCTGCAACCAGGATCTTGGTGCCAACGTTCTCCAAGGAAATACGCTGGGGGAAAAAACATAAGGACTCAGGGGAGTAAACTCCCCAGAAGCTAGGATTAGTAACAAGCATTTCTGGGACGGGATACACACAAATAGTAATAGTAACAGTAATAGAAAGGGAGAGGAGAGAGCAGCTCGGTGTGTCAAAGGAAGGAAGTCCCCCGGCAGTCTAGAACTATAACTGCGTAACTATAACAGCGTAACTAAGAGAGACAGGTCATAAGGAGAGGTAGAGTGTGGTAGTGTTTTATATTTTCATAGTTAGTTATCCCCTGTAGTTAAATCTCACTCAGTGTCAACAGTCAACTCTAAAAAGTTGTCATGGTTCTCCGTGACTAAAGTTTTGATAAAATCCTAGAATCCTTAGTCTGTACATTGCCATGAGCACTAGGGGTGGCACGGTTGACAAAACCCACGGTTCGGTTCGTATCACGGTTTTAGATTCTGTACGGTTCTTGTTATTTTTTCTTTTAATCTTTAACACTCCAGAAATATACTTCAGCATATGATATATAGCTAACATTAGCATATTGAATGCATGTTGCACAATGCTTGCACACAGTAGCAATTCTATCTATTGTTTTATTTCCGCTGTCATCATAGGTTAACATGAAATCCAAAATGTTCCCACACACCAGACTTATATGACGCTGGCGCATCCTCCAACTCCGGGCAGCCTTCCTTATCTCTCCCACTCGCCATTTCTACACGTGACGTGACCTGCAGCTCTCCACACTCTCCACACTTGAGGAGCGGTCGGCTCAGCGCCTCTCAAAATCTGACGAAAATCTTTTAAACTGACCTTTGTTGATCAAAAAAACAGATCAAAAAAACAGACCGATTCAGCAACTGAATGGCCTGTTTCTCGCTTAAAATGTTTTCAGAAACACGTTTCGGTGAACTATTTTCTTAAAATACGAGATCGTATTCAGAACCATTAGTCTGTTTTGAAATTCGGGAGCTGCAAGACCCACGTGACGCGTTCGTCCAATCAGCTGCCATGTGTTGCGTTCGTCACGCTCATCCCCCTCGTCAAGTGTTTTAATATAGGACACCTATATTAAAACACTTGACTTTCGACACGAAAGTGGGCACTACGGCAGGAAGTGGTTAGTGCACATTAACAGTGTACTGACGAACCGTGCGACGCATTCACACGCTCCGAACCGAGACAAGCGAACCGAACGGTTCAGATGTTTTTTCATGAACCGTACCACCCCAAATGAGCACACATAATCTGTATGTTTTCTTATAGTATTCGTCTTCTTTTCCCTGTTTATGATAGCTTTATTGGATTTTGATTCACGTACTTGGGACTTGGGTCAATGGACTTGAGTGTTTCTGTTTCAACAGGTGTATTTATAGCTCAGTACACAGTGATAAGTCACACAGAGCTCTTAAACCTGCAGATGGTACAACTCTGGCTATGGGAATATGACCCAATGATCTCTTGTCCATATATTTTTAAATATTGCCTATATTATGACTGTGATTGTGAGAATAATCACATAGTCCTATTCGTGTTGATGTGTGTGTGCATTTGCCTGCTTGCACGCATGCCCATGTGTGTACGTTTTGTGTCTTCGTTCATTGTCTCGCTGATTAAACATAAAGTAGAAGTTTTGGTTGCATCCTTGCATCTTTTCAAGAGTTTGTATTTCTACAATACAAACTCTTGCCCGGAAGAGCACAATTGTGATCCTTGCACTTGTTTTAGTGTCTTGCGAAAGGCTGCATTTTGAAAGACAAAAGATCAAGGTCAATAAGCATAACATTGGCATTTCCACCAGTGTTGAATTCAGCTTTAATGTGGCTACCACAGCTGGTTTTCTGGCCACAGAGCTCTGTGGTGGTCTGGACTAGGACAAGAGGAGGGGGGTCTTGTTGGTGGTGGTCACCAGACGTGCTCCAGATGATTGCTGGGTGATATACGAGCTGTGACATAACTTTAGCGTGACAGATATAAGGGGAAAAGAACAGAGGAAGAGAGAGAGTGAACGATATAATGAGCAGAATGAAAAATGAAAGTCAGGGAAAATAAAGGTTGAAGGGAAAAGTGACGGAAAGAAGGAAATAAAGAGATTGAGAGAGTGGGGTGGACATCAGTGCCCAGAAACACAACTGGCCATTGGTTCTCTTTATTAAACCCAGCTTTTGCACCTAATTTAGTGTCAGGTTAAGCACGCACACACACGTGCGTAAAGAGACGTGCATATGTACAGATGCATGCCCATCTCCATCTTTAGCAAATCCTATATGTACTCCTGAACTCACAGCATACGATCCCATTTAAGGCAAATGACGGCAAGAATTTTTGGATAGAGTAAGCGTATGCTCTCACTGCATAGCGACTCAAAGCATGTTGATAATAATAGTCCAGGGCTTATGCTCTCACTCCTAACAGTATCATTATTAAAACAAGTCTGTTGTTTTTACTAGTTCCCCCTACACATACATTGGGGCAAGGGGTGGTTGGGAGGAAAATAGAGAAAAGATAGGAATAAAGACTTAAGAATATTCAAGGTTACGTCAGGGAGACTTATTTATACTTTTCTTCAAATTGATATTTCCCATTGCTTGGAAACAAATGCAATCTCTTAGAAGACTATGCCAATAACAGTTTTCATGCATTTTGCACTGCATGAAAAAGGCTGCTCCTGTCATGGCCACCAGTTCACATCCCTGTGATCTAACTGCCTTCAGGAGCATGGATCTGACGCAAATCCCCCTGTGATGCTGTGGCATAATAAGTGTCTGTAATGGCTCTGTGTTATTGGAGGAGGGGGGGTCTTACTCTGTCACCTCTGTAAACTAATCCCTGATATGCTGTGCGTTTAATGTTGTCTGGTCCAAGAATGTACTGTATATCTTTGCTCCCTCCTTCTCAGCCTCCTTGGTGTTTCTCTCTTGCCCATATGGTAATGCAACTGTTGGTAGCATAGCCCTGGCTATGGGACTGAACGGGGGAGGTTGCACTCTGCTCAGTTTTCCACTGTTTTCCTGTGCAGATTTTGGCTCTCTCATCTATTAATCAAGACAAGCCAGAGGAACATGCAGCTTTGCCCTGTCACATAATGGGCCCGTACACTTAGCTCATGCAGATTATTTTGATAGTCCTTTTTCATTGTTTCACAATGAAAGTGAAAGGGAAGGGCATGAGCCTTTTTTCGTGGTCTGTAGTTGTCACAAATGTCAGTAAAGAGATGGAAAGCTTAATGAAAACCCTGAGATGTCTGTTTCAGCATGGCCTGGACCCTTACTCAAGTATCCATACTTCTTTGAAGAGGTAACTTATTGGTTTGGGAGAAATTTCTGCCTGTCTACTTGTCTGCTTCACGGATTGACATCAGGGTAGGAAGAAAGCAGGAGGGAAAGGAAAGAAAGAGGGCTTTTTCATCCATACGCAACCTTATTTCTGACATTAAAAACACGTTGTGTCAGCATCAGAGAACTGATAAATAAATCTTGGATGGAACTTGAGACGGTTCTTGTCAATGAAAACTTCAATGATCTACAGACGGCCCTCGCTCCACTCCTGGTAGATTGTGATGATGTTTTAAGTCAATCCAGACTCAGGCCTTTCTTTTGTCTTCCTGAAGCTCTCTGCTCTTTCTCTGTTGCTCACTTCAGTCCAGGGCAAATGAGAGAAGCCAGTGGAGTCGATGTAATTGTTGTCCCTAGATTGGACATCAGATTACATGGATATGTATATCTTTAGTCAGATGAGAGGAACATAAAGGGCCTGAGGTTTCGCGCCTCCATTAAACAACATCTCAAATGAATTTTTACCAAACGACAGCGTTACACACACACACACACGCACGCATGCACGCACGCGCGCGCGCGCAACCTTTCTCCCCCATTGTGGTTGGTGACTTCAGACACTCATCAGGGGACATCAGGCTTGTCATTTCTCACCCAGATTCGTCATTCATCATTCCACTTTTCCTCACACCATCCTCTGGCTTCTGGAGAAATATGATATTTCAAAGAAATCAGAAGTCTAGTGAGAGTGTGCCAAGGATTTTCTCTTCCCTGTTTGTTTGAATAGTAGCCCACTTTTCTGTCATGGGAAATAAAATTTGATTCCAGGCATGTTGGAGGACAAGGATGATCCCAGTACAGGATCTGGAAGCCCGAGTTTCATGTCCAACTTTTTATTTTTGCCTTTCTAATATGAATCATTGATGGTTTCTGAGAGGCATCTTTCCACTCTAAATCCAATATACCATTGGCACAATATAGCACCTACATTGGTAGTTGATCTCAAAGCTCTATCATGCTTTTTAGAAACCTGGCTGGTCTTTTGTAGTTGAGTAGAGCAGTTGAGTTAGCTGGCCAAGGTTGGTTAGAGCAGAGATTCCGTCATTTAGAGCTGGAACACTTGACTCCCGACTCTCCCCTGTAGAGGGTAAACTGAAATATAATCTGAAAACCCCCTGCAGCTGTGGTTTATAAAACGTTACCATAGTAAAGACTTGTAGATCCCTACAATGTGTCATCAGTAGATAATGCATTAAACAGACCTAGGAAGGCTCTGCATTTAAATATATATTAGTCACTGATTCAAATGAATAAAATAACTGTTGTGGTATCAGGAAAACCATCATCAGGAGCATCACTAAAACATTACAGCCATTTAAGGAGAGACTTATTTAACACACAGCTTTACTTTCATCCCAAAGTAATTAAGGGTGTGAAGAGTATGACTCATAAGGGATACATCACATACAGTGAGGAAAATAAGTATTTGAACACCCTGCTATTTTGCAAGTTCTCCCACTTGGAAATCATGGAGGGGTCTGAAATCACAATGTATGATTTTTTAACTATTTATTTGTATGATACAGCTGCAAATAAGTATTTGAACACCTGTCTATCAGCTAGAATTCTGACCCTCAAAGACCTGTTAGTCTGCCTTTTAAAATGTCCACCTCCACTCCATTTATTATCCGTTAGCTGCATAAAGACACCTGTCCACCCCATACAATCAGTAAGAATCCAACTACTAACATGGCCAAGACCAAAGAACTGTCCAAAGACACTAGAGACAAAATTGTACACCTCCACAAGGCTGGAAAGAGCTACGGGGAAATTGCCAAGCAGCTTGGTGAAAAAAGGTCCACTGTTGGAGCAATCATTAGAAAATGGAAGAAGCTAAACATGACTGTCAATCTCCCTCGGAATGTGGCTCCATGCAAGATCTCACCTCGTAGGGTCTCAATGATCCTAAGAAAGGTGAGAAATCAGCCCAGGACTACACGGGAGGAACTGGTCAATGACCTGAAAAGAGCTGGGACCACCGTTTCCAAGGTTACTGTTGGTAATACACTAAGACGTCATGGTTTGAAATCATGCATGGCACGGAAGGTTCCCCTGCTTAAACCAGCACATGTCAAGGCCTGTCTTAAGTTTGCCAATGACCATTTGGATGATCCAGAGGAGTCATGGGAGAAAGTCATGTGGTCAGATGAGACCAAAATAGAACTTTTTGGTCATAATTCCACTAACCGTGTTTGGAAGAAGAAGAATGATGAGTACCATCCCAAGAACAACATCCCTACTGTGAAGCATGGGGGTGGTAGCATCATGCTTTGGGGGTGTTTTTCTGCACATGGGACAGGGCGACTGCACTGTATTAAGGAGAGGATGACCGGGGCCATGTATTGCGAGATTTTGGGGAACAACCTCCTTCCCTCAGTTAGAGCATTGAAGATGGGTCGAGGCTGGGTCTTCCAACATGACAATGACCCGAAGCACACAGCCAGGATAACCAAGGTGTGGCTCTGTAAGAAGCATATTCAATTCAATTTTATTTTATTTATAGTATCAAATCATAACAGAGTTATCTCGAGACACTTTACAGATAGAGTAGGTCTAGACCACACTCTATAATTTACAAAGCCCCAACAATTACAGTAATTCCCTCAAGAGCAAGCATTAGCAGTGGCTATTGCGACAGTGGCAAGGAAAAACTCCCTTTTAGGAAGAAACCTCGGCAGACCCAGACTCTTGGTAGGCGGTGTTTGACATATCAAGGTTCTGGCGTGGCCTAGCCAGTCTCCAGACCTAAACCCAATAGAGAATCTTTGGAGGGAGCTCAAACTCCGTGTTTCTCAGCGACAGCCCAGAAACCTGACTGATCTAGAGAAGATCTGTGTGGAGGAGTGGGCCAAAATCCCTCCTGCAGTGTGTGCAAACCTGGTGAAAAACTACAGGAAACGTTTGACCTCTGTAATTGCAAACAAAGGCTACTGTACCAAATATTAACATTGATTTTCTCAGGTGTTCAAATACTTATTTGCAGCTGTATCATACAAATAAATAGTTAAAAAAATCATACATTGTGATTTCTGGATTTTTTTTTTTTAGATTATGTCTCTCACAGTGGACATGCACCTACGATGACAATTTCAGACCCCTCCATGATTTCTAAGTGGGAGAACTTGCAAAATAGCAGGGTGTTCAAATACTTATTTTCCTCACTGTATAGCTGTGCATAATAAATAAGTAAAATAACTGTTAATTAAGTAGCTTAATAACTGTTTTAACAGTTATAACACAAAGCAAAGAGCATCACTGAGACATGAAACAATATGCACTGAAAGTAGAATGGGCTTTATAGCTCCCACAGCAGACTGCTCTGAATGTTACTAAGCCCGAATCAATGACAGCCCCAAATAAATCTGTTTGTATTTATGTCATCTGGTAGTGTCTGCTGAGCTGGCTCCCTGCTGTGAGCCAACCGTCCCATCTAAGGGTAGTGACTAGTGCCGACTGAGCACATAGCTCCACGTCACAAGGCCATAAATCTCCACTGTAACTCCCATTGAAGTGCCTCAGCACCAAAACCCCAGTCACGTCTTTGGCTACCACCACACACAGACACAGCCTCTGCAAATTTGATCTCAGTGGATTATTGATAAACAAGGATCTCTGCTTGGTTTCTCTTTAATACTGTTCCACCAGGGAAGAGGAGAGAGGGTGGGAAAACCTGAGAAAAAGAGCAAGTGTGAGTTGTAGAGTCACAGACATCTTGAGAGTCGGAGAGGGAGAAAGGGAGAGCAGTAATCCAGAGTTACGTTTCAGTGACGGAGGGGCTGGTTTAGCGTCATTAGCTGCGGTCTGTAGTTTCGAGCATCTCTCTCATGGTGGAACCACACTGGCACTCCATCCTGGCTCCTACTTCAAAGTCAGAATGCCCCTGTTTCTCATGCTTACCAAATTTGTCAGGACAGCATTAGGCTGGGGATATGGGAGATTGAGAGGCAGGCCCTCTCATCAAGAACTGTGTTTTAATGGCCTATCTCACCACCGACTAATCATCTCCTTACAAGTGGCAATGCGGGAATCCTCTATGTCACAGCACGTTTCTCTATCACTCTTCGCTCATCTGTCTCTCCCTTTTTTTTCTCTTATTCTCTCATCTTTTTCACTTGTATAACTCTTGCACTCGGTTTTGCTCTGCACTCCTCTCCCACCCCCGCCCTGTCTCCCAAACCCCACTGCCTAGGCCTATTAGTGTTGGCCAAATTGCTTCCGCATGAAGACTCCTTAATTGTGGTAATTCAGTGGCAGAGAAAACCAAGGTTTGAATGTGCGGAGAACATGTGTCACTGCTTTAGTGGGCAGACGGAAAGGCAGGCAGCACCTGGAGGGGATGGTAATCATGGAAATTAGACCCCCAGCCTCCGCTACCACCAGCACTTACACCCCATCACTGTCTTAATACCTCGACTGTTATAGGCAGCCAGCACCACTTGCATATTCCAGCTCTCTAACCTGTGTGTGTGTGTGTGTGTGTGTGTGTGTGTGTGTGTGTGTGTGTGTGTGTGTGTGTGTGTGTGTGTGTGTGTGTGTGTGTGTGTGTGTGTGTGTGTGTGTGTGTGTGTGTGTGTGTGTTGGAAGAATTCACTGTTGATGGAGGTTTTTCTACATACTGGAATAACCCAAACCCTGGCCTTGGGGCTGTGTGTGAGTTTTGGTGGTTATTTAGCTACTGTAGTTATCACTGCTCATGTAAACTGCACAGTTGCATTTACCTTAAATGGAAAAAGCATATCTTCCTGTGTGCAAGTGAAGTTTTCCTACAAATAGGGCTGGAGCGATACACTAATCTCACGATACGATACAATACACGATATTCAACTCACAATACGATATATATCACGATATTCAGCCAACGATACGATTCGATACGATTCGATATAATTCGATACACTTACATCATTTTCTGAAAGATTTAAAGGGGACAAAGTGATTTTGGTGACATCTTGTGAGTGTTCCATTTACTTGGATTTAATTAATTGAATTACACAATATATGTCTGTGACTGGACAGAGAGTCTACAGCAGGGATCATCAACTACATTTTTATCCAGAATTTTTCTAAGCACTCTGGCGGCCGGACTTTCAAATAAAGAAAATAAAATGAATTTATACCTAATACGCCTATTCTTGTTCGAAATTTTCACTTTGTTACTGAATTAATTTTTTTTTACATGTGTTGGTGTGAGCAAACTCCTAAAAAACATGGACACTCCTTAATGATAACTGGCTCTTTAACTAGAACAAGATCTCAGACTAGGAGGCAGTTCACTGAGGAGTGATGGTTAAAGTCTGTGATTATGGAAAAATTATTGTAGTATGCAGCATCCTGATTGGTGGAAAATGCTTGCAGGAAGAAAGGCTGTTGTCAGGTAAACATGTCACAGTCAAAGATGCTGAAGCGAAAAGTTGACGTGGAAAAGCCAAAAGCCCAGCTTTAATGATGAATGGACTGATAAGCAGGCTATGCACTCGTCATGTATGCCTCATTTGCAATGAAACAATGTTGTTGCAAAATAATACAACCATCATCATCATCACTCGAACATAACGATCGCGTCATTCACGTGCATATTAAGTAGCTCCAGATTGTCCGCTCTAGCGGAGAGTTTGGTTTGTTCAGCCAACAGTGAGGTTTACAAGAATTTGTCAAAATGTCCAGATTCCCGGCAAGCTAAGATAAACAGTTAGACTACAACCCGACAGCTTTTGTTTTAGCTTGTTTGTAAAAATTCGCTATTTGCAGAGTAGAGCTGTGTTTGCGTAAAACAGCACGGTGGACTGAGCAGATTGAAATATTGCTTTCTACATGTTGATGCCGGTCTACACAGCTGAGTGCATTGATAAGTATTGACTTTCTACTCACGAAGGTTTAATTGTAGCCTATTTACAGAAAAGATACCAGCGTGAGTTCATCCGCCCCAGCGGCCGTTGGTAACTCTGTATCGTTCCCAGTCAGGTGCTGCGTGTTTTAACCTTTAACACACACACACATCTCGGCTCAGCTGTGTGTGTGTTTTAACGCACACACATCTCGGCTCAGTAGTGTGTGTGGAGCTCTGGCATCACTGTACAGAATCCCAGCATGTGAATAGAGATGTATATACAGGGGGCTGGGTTTTTGCTCTAAATGCTTGAAATGATAAATAACAGAACGCATTTTTTCCTCTTTACATTTTGTGAATTCATGATTATTCTGCGGGCCAGACTAAAAGCTTTGGCGGTGGGCCGCCAGTTGACGTTGGCTGCTCTACAGCGACACTAGCGGCTGGCTGACCAAATCGCTCTTCCTGCAACGTGAACGGGGGTAAACACGGGGGATTTGAATGGGACTTATGTATCAATACTCGCGGCTTAAAAATCAATACTTTCTTGGGGGTAAAATATCGATTTATATCGCAGAATCGATAAAATTGCTCAGCCTTACCTACAAATACCATAAGCCATGTCAAGTTTTTAAGGCCACCAATTTACTGTAACTGCTTTATTTATTGACCGTAGGCTGATTTGCTGTTTTTGTCAGGTGCTGGTAGAAAGTAGCCAAATAGATTTTTTTTTTCTATAAAAAAACGTCACAAAGTCATCACGACTGATTATAAACATTTAATGCGTTCCTAAAGCTACCTTTATGTTTAAAAGTCTCTACTGTCCTAAGAATCATTTCCTGGTAGTATCAGACTTGTGTTTGCCGACTGCCAAAGCTGCTCTCGTCTCAGCTTTAACTGCAGGACAAACCACTACTGGTTCACCTTGTCTGTCTTCCTGTCCCTCTCTCTCTCTGCATGTGTCTGTATTTCGGCTGTGTGTCAGTACTGGGCAATGTGCCAGCAGACCTGCTCCTACTTACTGCTTCTACTTCAGCCCTTCCTGACTTAGGAGAGACAGTTATTGTTTCTGCATCAGCACTTAATGGCTCAGCTGGCTGCTTTGGGTCTACCCGACTTGTCTGTGTCTACCTCTTTTTCTGTCAGCCCCCTAGCTGCTGTGGGCCCATTGCCAGACTTGGAGCTTTTAGTACTTTAGGTTCTCTTTCCTTCTCGGTCTGTCTTTGTCTGACTACTTGCCCATTAGGGTTTAGCGATAGTGTACATCCTCTTGTCAGTTGATCGTCATCACATATAAAACTGATCCCTAATGCATTACTACGTGCCAGGGACCGGTTTTCCGAAAAGTAGGGGAACTCTTCACTCATGAAATGACTATAATGTGACTACATGAAGTGGAGGTGTAATAACTTAAATCATAACACAGCTTTAATAGCTGTTTTAGCACACGCCATACTTTCTTTGGTCAACCAATTCCAGATATTGTTAGTTCTCATGCCTCACCTCTAGTAATAGAGACAGTTTCAGGGTCTGCATCAGCTTTTAATGGCTCCTCTGGATGCTTTCTAAAGTTTAAGAACATGCATAAAAAAAACTTTTCATACAGAGAGGAGGACTTCTGCCTTCCCCTTCTTTATCTTATAAAATTTCAACATTCCCATGTGAATGTCCTGGCTTATTTGCTTAAAAAAAAAAACTGTTTCCATAGCACTAGATATGAAAATTGCTCATTCTTTCTGAGGTGTTATCACAAGTGTTTTGTGAATGTAGGCTAATACAAACACTGTGCTTCTTGTTTTAAAATGTAGTTTCGCCTGGTTTAGCAGGCAACTTTCCCATACCATTCCTCAAAGTGGTGAGAGCAGGACATGTTGGAATGTGTAAAACATGGCAAATCTGCAGATGTCCTGCACACACACACACATACACACACACAGACATACTGAGACATGTGCACGCCAACTATTGAGGTATGCAGAAAGCAGAAAAGAAGCCTTCACATCCCATACTGCCCCATCTGTGTGTGTTCCTTTTTTTTATCTATTCTTTCTTTCTTTCTTTTTCTTTCTATCCCTTAGTATTTCTTCACTGACTTTCCATCCCTCCTTCCATTCATATTTTCCACACTCTCCTCAGCGTTCAGGATGGCAAATCCAGCTGCCCACTGTTGCCCTCACAGTGTTTGATGGAGTGCCGTAGCCTCTGGCCCCTAGCTGTGTGTTTATGTACTTCTTGCACCTGCCCTTGCTTGAAGAGTAACAGCACCACCCACATTCACTTTCTCATTCACTCACGGAAACACACACGTCTGGCTGTAATACACACACTAATGCGTCCTACATACATAAACCAAACTGAATACCACTGTTAAGTCGACAAACTACCAACCCCTTTGTTTTTACTCTTTCTCCTCTTCCTGTGTACCCCGCTTTTTATAGTCGAACAGCTGGACAAAACATTGTCCAAAGGGCCCCCCCCACGCAACAACCACCACCACAGCAGGTGCACCGTACCCTTTAGGACATCTACGTGGGCAACGTGGGATAGTGATACCCGTAGTTCCATTTTTCAAAGAGTAAATAGAGTAGGGGGAATGGCCCCTGTTGTGTTCCAGATTGGATTGCACTTTTAACATCTCCATCTTCTACTAAAACAATGAAGGACTGGTCAGTCTGTGTGGAGGCCTACTCATCACTGTTGCAATGTCATGTGGGTCATGTGTTTTTAGGTTCACAGAGACACACTCAGTAGTATAGCCAAATGTCTGGTGCTTTTATGGCAATTCTATGTATGCTATATTGTTTCCAGAAAGGGGATCCTAGCTTTATGTAGTGCCTATGTCATTCTCTATCTTTCCCTCTGGTACTGGATCACATCAAATAATGTGTGTGTGCATAGGAGTGTATCTGTATGTGCATATATATGCTTGCACATGCATGCTTTGCTAAAATTGATCAATATTGTAACTCAACTCTTTTCTCTAGTTTCCACTGAAAAAAAATCATTTTTAAGAATATAAGACATTGACTAAACTTACCACTGAGGAAATCTGATTTAAAAAAAAAAAAATCTAAAACACTGTTTCAACTGTTCTCTGAAACAAGATCATCCATGTGGTCTTAATTCTTTAACAGACAGACAGAACCTGGTCATTTTGACAATATTGTCATTTGTTTACAGTAATTATACAAGGTAAATGTAGGATTTTACCAGTTAAGAAATACATTGGTATGTATGCATGCAAATATAGTATAAAAGTATAGCTCTGTTATTTGAATCTTGCCCCAAGGGTAAGACATTGATTGCTTGTTTGGCTTCTGGGATGAAATAATTCACATATACAGTACCAGGTGTACACTTTAAATAGAACGTATGTCCTATAGACAGAGGAAGCTGATAGGGAATTAGGTAACTACAGCCACAGAGGGACATACTGCACTTCTCTGTTTGACCTGCAGCTATATTAAGTGGCAGGCAGGGAGACAGAGGGAGGGTTATTAACATCCCCATCTTCCATCTGGGCTGATGGAGGGCCTCTCAGACAGCAGGTGAAGAGGTTGCTGGGTAATTTGTCTTGAGAGAGGGAGAGGAGGGAAGTCAGTGGTTAGGGATTTTCGCAATTGCCACTAATTCTCTTGGTTAAATGTGCTGTGTGCGTAAATGTGTCTACTTGAATCCCGTCTGTATCCACACTGCCTGCTGTTTTACTTTAAAACTACCTTTGAGCTATTGGTTGATTGAGATTAACAACCGCAAACAAATAGTACAGTACAGGCCAAAAGTTTGGACACACCTTCTCATTCAATGCGTTTTCTTTATTTTCATGACTATTTACATTGTAGATTCTCACTGAAGGCATCAAAACTATGAATGAACACATATGGAATTATGTACAAAAGTGTGAAATAACTGAAAACATGTCTTATAGTTTTAGATTTCTCAAAGTAGCCACCCTTTGCTTTTTTGATAGTGCTGCAAACCCTTGGTGTTCTCTCAATGAGCTTCATGAGGTAGTCACCTGAAATGGTTTTCACTTCACAGGTGTGCCTTGACAGGGTTAATTAGTGAAATTCATTCCCTTATTAATGGGGTTGGGACCATCAGTTGTGTTGTGGATAAGTCAGGTTGATACACAGCTGACAGCCCTGTTGGACAACTGTTAGAATTCATATTATGGTAAGAACCAATCAGCTAAGTAAAGAGAAACGAGTGGCCATCATTACTTTAACAAATGAAGGTCAGTCAGTCCGGAAAATTGCGAAAACTTTGAATGTGTCCCCAAGTGCAGTTGCAAAAACCATCAAGCGCTACAACGAAACTGGCTCACATGAGGACCGCCCCAGGAAAGGAAGACCAAGAGTCACCTCTGCTGCTGAGGATAAGTTCATCCGAGTCACCAGCCTCAGAAATCGCAAGTTAACAGCAGCTCAGATTAGAGACCTACGGAGCCCCCCGGTCCCATTTTGTCAAAAAAATTATTTATAACTATCTCGTGGCCTCAAGATAGTATCTCGTGGCCTCAAGATACTATCTTGTGGCCTCAAGATACTATCTTGAGGCCACGAGATACTATCTTGAGGCCTCAAGATAGTGTAGAAGTGTAGTGCAATACTTCACATTCTGTGCAATATTCTCTGTTTTAATATTCAGTGTGCAATATCCGCCAACGCGCCGATCCGCCAAACATCCACAGCTGTCCTCCGGCTCTGGCTCCGCTGTCCTGCCCGTCTATCTGTGCTCCGTCCCCAATGTTTCTTTTTCGCTCTCTATCCGCTCCTCTTTCCTCATTGTGTCTCAGCCATTCATTATCAAAATGTGGAGCGCGTTCCGTGTTCCTCCAGCATCTCTCCTGATGAGATCTGCCTCAGGTGCGCTGGGAGGAGTCTTCAGTTCTGTGCCAGGCAAACCAAAACACCACAGATATACGGGCAGGACAGCGGAGCCAGAGCCGGAGCTGGAGCCGGAGGACAGCTGTGGATGTTTGGCGGATCGGCGCGTTGTGGCCCGAACGGGAAAAGCAGAGTGGACGTTGCGTGCTGCTGGCCCTCTTCCCCCTCCCTCAAACAGAAAAGGGTAAAGACTGTAATCCCTTTCTCTATAGACTGGTTGAAATCAGATTTTCTATTTTTGCCCAAATCTCACTCGCACAACGCCAACGCGCCGATCCTCCAAACATCCACAGCTGTCCTCCGGCTCCACTGTCCTGCCCGTCTATCTGTGCCCCGTCCCCAACGTTTATTTTTCGCTCTCTATCCGCTCCTCTTTCCTCCTTGTGTCTCAGCCATTCATAATACAAAATAAAACACCCGAAACACCACACTATATACAACATAAGAAAACTCTGGCTGCCTGGTTCCACTTTGTGACATATATACATGTAAAAAGTATAAATATAGGCTATAAAATATGAAGAAGAATTATCTCGTGGCTACGAGATAGTTATAATTAATTTTTTTTGACAAAGTGGGACCAGGGGGGCTCCGTAGAGACCAGATGAATGCCACACAGAGTTCTAGCAGCAGACACATCTCTAGAACAACTGTTAAGAGGAGACTGCGTGAATCAGGCCTACATGGTCAAGTAACTGCTAGGAAACCACTGCTAAGGAGAGGCAACAAGCAGAAGAGATTTGTTTGGGCCAAGAAACACAAGGAATGGACATTAGACCAGTGGAAATCTGTGCTTTGGTCTGATGAGTCCAAATTTGAGATCTTTGGTTCCAACCGCCGTGTCTTTGTGCGACGCAGAGAAGGTGAACGGATGGATTCTACATGCCTGGTTCCCACCGTGAAGCATGGAGGAGGAGGTGTGATGGTGTGGGGGTGCTTTGCTGGTGACTTCAAAATTGAAGGCATACTGAACCAGCATGGCTACCACAGCATCCTGCAGCGACATGCCATCCCATCCGGTTTGCGTTTAGTTGGACCATCATTTATTTTTCAACAGGACAATGACCCCAAACACACCTCCAGGCTGTGTAAGGGCTATTTGATCAAGAAGGAGAGTGATGGAATGCTGTGCCAGATGACCTGGCCTCCACAGTCACCGGACCTGAACCCATTCGAGATGGTTTGGGGTGAGCTCGACCGCAGAGTGAAGGCAAAAGGGCCAACAAGTGCTAAGCATCTCTGGGAACTCCTTCAAGACTGTTGGAAAACCATTTCAGGTGACTACCTCTTGAAGCTCATCAAGAGAATGCCAAGAGTGTGCACCAAAGTTATATTTGTTTATGCATTTATGAGTCCAGATCATAGACTATACATATAATATTAATGGACAAAGCATCTGGTTCGGCGAAGTGCTGCAAATGCGGAAGTGCCTTAAACCTGCATTCTATCTGAATTCCAGCAGGGGGCAACATGTGCAGTTGCAAAAGGAGGTCGGTTTCTGTAGAAGTCTGTGAGAAAGTGACCCACTTCTCACTTGATTTATGACCTCAGTAAACATTTTCATAATGAGTTTATGGTATCAATCGCTAGTTTTAAGTCTTCTGCAACAGAGAATGATGTTCATTTTTTGAATTATGCTCTCGTTGATTTTAAAATTGGCAATAAAGCAGGGGGTGTTTTAGGGCGTGGCTGTGATGTGATTGCCAGTGAAAGTGTGTAACGTAATCGTCCCATCCGCAACCAGGATGGCTGCGCCCGTAACGCCAAACTCGACGACTCATAGCAGATCTCCACAAACCAATGGGTGACGTCACACGTGCTCTGTCCATTAATATTATACAGTCTATGGTCCAGATATTGGATTCCCTAAGTAAGACCTTTTTTGTTGTCGATCCATTTTGTTATGTATATATGTTTATATAGAACTTTTGAGTATCTCTTCGTTGTCCGGCCTCCATGACCTGTTGTTCTTAGAGTCACTGGGCCACCATTGTGATGAAAGTGCTGTGGACACTTGGAGGAAATGAAGTGCTATCACTGTAAGAGGGGATTATTCTGAGAAGAAAAGCCTTATTGGAACAGGTGATGTAAGAATTTAGTGTGACTCCCTCAGACAGTTCCAGCTCACTGGAAGAATGTAGCATGTGATGGATGGATCCTCCTCTCCTCTCTCAACAGGCGGTTTGGCACTGAACTCCCTAAACGCTACAGTATCTTTTAGCCATCCAGCTATTTCTCCCTTTTCCTCTGGTTATGTGTTTGAAATAGCCTCTCACCATAGAAATAACATTGACATATCATAATGGCGAGTATGTAAGCCCCTCCACTCCTTCCCACAGTGCAAACAGTTTCATTTTGGAAAGATGGCAGACGGAAGGTTCTTCCACACTATGCTGCCATTAAGAGAAATAATCATAGAGTGAGGAGCACTTGAGGCTCCTGTGAGGTAATGCTGGTGTTAGGTGAGTTGTAGTTGACACTAAGCTGAATACTGGCGAGACTGAATTGGATATTATTTTGGAAAGATGTATCCTTTATATTGGCCTATTACTCATACTCCTAATAGTCCCGGTTATTTAACTTAAAATGTTCAAGTCATTTAACTCAGTAGATTTACTGGGAACTTGTAAAACATTTAGAACAAGCACTTGACAATTTAAGGGTTTTTTATCTCTTTTAATATCCTTCCTGGGCACTTTTTAAAAACAATATGTTGGGACTTTGCTGTAGTGAATCCAAAAGCCCATCAGTACACTGTAAATGTTTTCACAGGAAGCTTTCTAAATCCAGAGGGATAAAAATACAAAAAAATGTACCCCTTGTAAATGTTCAGACCCTGTCAGCTTGTACTCAGAGATAAATACACAGAAATAAAATGTTAAATAATAAAAAATAGAAAATGGACTGGGGACCAGTGTTGGTCATCTTACTTTAAAAAAGTAATTAGTTACAGTTACAAATTACTTCTCCCAAAAAGTAATTGAGTTAGTAACTCAGTTACCACATTGTAAAAGTAATTAGTTACTCAGCAAAGTAACTGACGTTTTTTTTTATGTTCTATAACCCTATTACGTTCTATAACATCTTTAACGTCAAAGATATTGCTGACCCGAAAAATCAAGGGTTGCTTGTTTTAACAGAGTGGCTCCGTCTCCTTCGCTGGAGCTCACGCTAGCTGCATTTGGGCTTGGGGTTGGGTTAGCAGCAGCAACAAGTGTCGTGTTAGCATGTGTTGATGTGAGGTGCTTCATAAGATTCGAGTTGCTTGAGGCAGACGTGGATAAAGTCTTTTTTTCCTGGGCATAGCGTGCATGTTACATAAACATTTTTGCCTTTAATTTCAATGAGCAAGAAGTAGTGCCGGTACTTCCAGTCCGAGAACGATACCTTTGAATTTACCTGGCTCGTCGCCATTGTCGCTGTCTTGTGTTTAGTGGTAGTCAAAGCGTGCAGTGAGACAGCGTGAGCAGGGCATCCGCCCACCCAGCCAATCATCATCGCATATGTAACTGTGTCATCATCCCCACCCCTTCTCTCTCCAGGCAGCTGGTGTGCAGCCAAAGTAACGCGCCACTTTACATTCTCAGTAACGATAACGGCGTTGCAACGATGGGAAAAGTAATTAATTAGATTACTCCATTACTGAAAAAATATAACGCTGTTAGTAACGCCCTTTATACTTAAACGCTGTTACTCCCAACACTGCTGGGGACTGGCATAGATTGTAGCAAAACCAAAAAGCCGGGTGCTGATAAAGGCACCATACAGATACATATCATACATCACTCATTATAGTAAAATGTGTTATTTATGTTGTAGCTTTGGGAGACTACTCACTTGTGTGTTAACAAACTTTTACAGCATACTACAATATATAAATGTGTTTTTGTTTCACGTATGTCTCATGGTATGGAGACACACCAACAGGTTAACCTTGGAAACAGAGGGCACCGCCAGTATCCCTGCCAGAGCTTAGATAAACGCAACACACTCGGCCTGGTGTTGGTGATATCTGTGTTTAAGAGCACCTGGTTTCTCAAACCTTTAGGAGAGACAGAGAGGGAAAGGAAGGGGTCAAGACCAATTAAAGGCCAATCAAGTGTTTAACAAAGCCACGGCAGCCGCGTTTAAACCTGCCCGGACTGCACTTCATTTTCACTTTTTTTAATTTTTTTTTATTAGGTGTGAAGTCTCCGGGCCCGTCACCGACTCTCGAGGGCTCGGTCCAAAACCTGGAGCTGAAGTTTTGCAGCCGTGCGACGGTGAAATGCGCTTCAGGAACCGTGGGAGCTGTAAAAGTGTGCGCCAGGACCCCAGGTGTGTGCAGCTGTGCCCTGTTAAAACTTTACTGCCTGTGTAGGAGGGAGAGAGTGAGAGCGACTAGACTCTTCTTTTACTTTCTTTAACTTATATTTTTACACACTTCACTCTGTCTCTCTCGATCTTTATCTTGATTTCTTTCCAACTTTGTGATTCAGTTGCTGTTTTTCTCCTGGGGTGCTGTCATTGGGCTCTAGCCATGTCTTTGATGGCAAGGATGTTGTTGGAACTAGTGTCATAGCACAAAGTTCATCAGGTCAAACTGCACACATGATGTCAGGCAGATTATAAGATCTATTGCAGCTGTCATTATAGACAAAGTGAAAAAAAAGCAAGTGCAATTCATTTTCTTATACACTTGTACAGTCAGAAAAAGGCTGTTGCGGCATAGCTAAATCTGTAATCACTGTAATTCAGTATCACCATTTCCACTTTCAAAAATCCCTTTAATTTAAGTCACAAAGTGATTCAAATAATAGGGATTTTTTGTGTAATCCATGAAGCATTCACACCAAGACTCTTGCTTTTATAATTTTTGTATTCTCTTGGACACATTTGTAAAAAAAAAAAAAACGTTCTCATCTGTAAATATGACTCGTTTTCAATGATTTTAGTCACTGGGGAATTTGTAATATATTAATAAGCCTTCAACTCTTGTCTCTTAGGTTCTGGAGAGGGGGTTAAAGAGAAGCTGGTTCCTTTGATTCAGGGCCCATCTGACACCAAAGAACTCCATACCAGCCGCTGGCTTAATGAGATTCGTAAGCCTGAATCCTTGCTGGCTCCTGACCTGCTGGCATTTTCTGTTCAGGTCCCTCAGCAAGGAGATGATTGCAGGAACTCAGGTAGAAGCTTTTGTTGCAAGTACATGCATTACTCTTCTCCTCTCCTCTCCTCTCCTTACAGTCCATCCTCTCCTCATGCATTACAGTCCCTCCTCTCTCTTTCACAAATCACCATTCCTTGTTGATATACCAGTTTTCTTTTTAGCTCATTTTCCGGTTGTGGTGTGTGGACTTGTGACAGGCACTGGTAGTCCATATTCCATCTAAATTATTGGTGATCTAATGCAAGAGTCTCGGTTTGTTTAGGTCGTCATATTTTCCTTCCTCCTATAATGTCACGCAATGGCCCCTTTCAGTTATTTGTTTAGTAAAGCCGATAAGTGTTTTCCACTCCAGTATCCTTGAGGCAGGGTTGGCAACTCGGCATCTCTTTACAGGCAGCATGAGTTCTCTAAACAGCAGTTAGTCTTTGTCAGCGCAGGGCTGAGCTGGCTAACAACAGCTAACCACTCAAGGATTGCTGTTGAAGGCTGCACTGATGTCAGGTTGCAGTTTTTGATTGCATCCTTACACCACAGATTATATTTCTGGTGTCTGTGCGAGAGTGTGTGGGTGTATGCATATGTTAATAGAGAGGGTGTGGGATTATTTAGTAGCCCTGCCAAAAAACTAACTGTAATTCAGATTGCAAAGTGCTGTAGTGCTTTACATAGTACGTTGGATATTAAATGACTACAACATAGTGCATCTCATGTATCTATAGCAGTAGCCAGGTACTGTATGTCTGCATACAGTATGGTCTCTAGTGTTATTTTAAGCAAAAATGGCTCCTGTAGTGCTTTCTTCTGTGAATGAGGCCATGAATATCAGTATGTCATCACTAACCTTTCCTCCCCACCTGCATATGCAAGTATTTCTCCTATCGGGCAGCTCTACTGGGCTCCCACGGAAGAACGATACTTTTGGAAGTAGATGCACTTGACATTCTCTCCTATGTCATGGCCTTCAATTGCTCCCAAGTCTCTAAAATCCCACAAAAGGTGATTCTCTCAAAGTACACTCTGGGCTGTTATCCCACAACCCCCTCCCGCCCAACAGCAGATACAGGAGAAGCGAGGGGTGACGATGTAAAACAATACACCTCCAGTATTTGTTTTCAGAGTTGTCTTCAGAGTCACAACTGTACATCACTTTTAATACAGGGCTGTAGAGATTCATCGTGTGGCCTTGACTTACGTAAACCTCCAAACCTGAATCATATCAGGCCCCTGGGCCTTAAACATGTCAGCGCTGAGATGGAGCTGGCCTCAGGTGGTTTCAGACTGTGAGGAGAAGATACAGCTGTAGCTTAGAGTGAAGTGAAGTAAGACGATAAGTACGGTTTAGAGACAATGGATTTAGGAGGTCACCCCTAACCAGAAATTCCAATCCATTGCTTTTTGAATGTCACCCAGTCAATCACTGTCCCATTGCTAGTGAACAGAGTGCCAAAACACTGCTATAAATTGAAAATGTAAGGCAGGGGAAAGCTTCCATTTCATAGGCAACTCACGGTTTGATAAATGTGAGGAGAGTCATAGAATAAATTTCCTGCAAGTTGCAATGACATAAGAGTAGATTTTAAAAGCAATGTTGTATTTCTGACAAGTGGTTGTTCCACCTTTTACAGCCTCAGACACATAGATAGATATTTTTAGGAACTCTGGTCAATTCTATTTAGTGCACAGCCTCAGACTATTACTTTGATTTAGAGAGCATATTATTTCAGCAAAGCAATGGCTCATAAAGACAGTACATATTTTTGAATATTAAAACCTGATCTGAACACAAACCAGAAGACCAAAAGGAAGCGAAGAGAAGGGGAGAGAGAAAGAAGATGAAGGTGAAAGGGAGGCGGGGGGCTGACTCCCAGAAGCACTGGATATATCTCCAGCAGATGTGGAGCAGTGGAGGCCTGCACTCCTTCTCATCACTGCCTCAATACTCTTTTTTTTCCACTCTTCTGTGTTTAATGTTCTTTGTTTCTTGCCTGCTTTCTTTTTGACTCTGTCTGCAGCTCTCTTTTTGTTTTGTTTTTTTAAAACTCAAACCTAGAATATTCTCACTTTGTCTGTCCCTCTTTCTATTCTTCATGCATACATCTCTGTTGCTTTGTTTTTCTTAGAAGTCTGGCAAGACAATAATTTCTCATGGCTGGTGTTAGTTCCAAAGGAACAAACCTTAATGCATGAAAACTATTTGAACACACACACACACACACACACACACACACACACACACACACACACACACACACACACACACACACACACACACACACACACACACACGCGCACACACGCACAGTATTTCTGCCAGAAATCTTTCTTTTATCTGCAATATACCTGTTAATATAGTCCGAGCCGGAGACAGCGGACTGGAACATTTCTCTCTCTCTCTCTCTCTCTGCATGCATGTGTGTGTTGTGTCAAACGTGCTGTTGAAGGAAGAGCATTTGCAAAGTTAATGTGTGCACACAGGCATTTTTTGTGTCTACTTATAGGTCTGTGTTTTGTATGGTGGTCAGGCTTACATCAAAGCTTTTGGTCAGTCCACATGTCCCATGTCCCCGCTGTCATCCAGAGGGTGACTGGGAGCCTGTTAGAGCATTGTTAATGGAATGATGGATGCAACGCCTCATTCAGCCAGAGATGAAAGGTGGAGTAGCAACACTCTAAATGGGCTGCACCCTTTGCTCCCATAGGACCGACTCAGGGGCTCAAAGTTTTGTGATCATGACATTTCTGAATTGTTTGAGCACTTGGCCTTGGCATCAAACACATTTTATTCATCCCATGTGGCTCTGTTGATTCCATTTAGCAAATTCTTAAAGCGTGATCATTATACATCGAAGACTGGGGAAGGGGAGTAAGAGAAAAGCTTACTCCTTACACCATAGACATGCCGAAAACATTAAGATATAATGAGCCCCAATCAACTTTTATATTCTATTTTTCATTTGATTAGTCGCTTCTGGTTTTTGTAGGGATGCACAGCAGTGCTGTGGGATCTGTCCGCCCAATTCCCAAAGCATAATATTTATTTAAGGAAGGGGGAGCTTCTTGATAATCGTCATCAAGCCACAAACGTGTAGTCACTTGAACATATATACTCACAGGCCATGGTGCTTTCACATTTATTTGCATGTTTTGGTGTATGTGATTGACTGCAGCTGATTATAAGTCCAGAGCCTTGCCTTCAGTGGTTCCCCACTGGTCATGTATGTGTGATCTCTGTGTTGTCTCATTTCTTAGAGGATGTGACAGGCTCTGGAAATTGCCAGCACTTTCCTTATGGATCCTTTAATTCATCCCAGAAGCCATTTCCTCTATGTCTTACGTTTTCCCTTTTTTAGAGCTCAGAAAGGCCCAAATCTCTAAGGTCACTTCTGATAAAATAGATTTGGTCTAATAGACTAAATTCCTTACTGAAGGCCAGTCACAAAAAAAGTCTCCACTCGAGTCTAGAGCACCTCTTTCTATGACACAGTTGTCATTTAGAAAAAACCTCCAAGCACACTGGGGAATGTTCATTTTCACTGCATTATAGTTTAAATAAATGAATTCGTAGGCGAGCATTTTAACGGCAGCTTTGACATGTTTTAATCTTCATGCCTGGTTATTTCACCAAGGAGATACGTTGCTTTCAAATATGGCCAGTGACATCTGTTTTCTGTCTAATTGTTTACCAGTGAAAACGAAATTCCAATTTACTTAGAAAATGAAGCGATTGGGTTGGGTGGCTTGGGGTGGCGGTTAGAGCGAGTCCCCATACACTTGTAGAACTCCTGCAGATCCAGATGAATGTGTTTTCATTTAACAGAGTTGAGGTTGGAACATTCTAATAAATTAAACACAATTAAAGACGTGGGTTTTAGCAGAAGAACTAAGCGGCTCTGCTTTGAAACGTCCTCTTCTCTAGATCCGAAGGCGTATAGTAATTTCATATCTTGCTGTTAACCCTTTGCATTACAAGGTGACAGTCCTACATGATTTCTCCTAATTGAGCAGTCATTCCAGATATACCCAGCAACGATACAATATCATATCATAGCCAAGTATTCTTTTTCATTTGCTCTCCTTTTACAAGAACCTAACATGACACAATGAATTATGAGAAATCAATGCCATTATTAAATAACATGAAAAACTAAGCGAGGGATGGAGCAAAAAAATAAAAGAAAGCGAGGCAGCTATAGGAGGAGTCAGACTTGTGGAGCTGAGGGGGTGAGGTAGTTGCTTTTGAGTCACAGCAGGCAGCAATCCAGGTTGGCAGGCTAGATCATAAGGGCACAGGTTAGTCTTCCACATGGGCCCAGCTGAGAGCCAGGGACATGTCATCCTTCACTAGCACACACTGGGACTGATGCCTATATTTCTTGACTGGTATTAGATCTATACATTATTTGTGAAGTCAATCAGAGTAGAGCGGTGCCGTTAGGATCAGTAGGACCAGAAATCCTTGGCCATGTCATTCAGAATGATCTCCAATGCTACACTAAGTGTAAATTATCACTACTACTAATAAAGCAGCTTGATCATCCCGGACAGTGGCTGGCTGACTATCCTCCTTGGCTTGGTCTTGGGCCTGTCACTGCAGATGGATGGGAAAGACTAAGGGGGCCTTGGACGGGGCCAGTGTGAGGGAGCACAGGGCTAGAGGGCGTGTGAGGAGCTGGGGTTTATGCTGAACCTAAAGGCGAGCAGCAGCCTGCAGGTGTTCCCCCCTCCACCACCCTGACTTGCACCAGAGGAGGAGGGACCAATGGGTCGGGTGGGCTTTATGATCACAGAGAAGACAAAAAGTGAGCGAGAGTGAGGGATAGCATGTGTTTTCCCCAGACACGCCAGCAGCTGTGAGACAATGATTTATGCTTTTCTCAGAACTCTGGGATCTCAAAATGTTACATTTAATCAAGCGCACTGAGAGCAGAGCAAATGTTAAAGATGTTCCATATAAAGCCCTCCAGTTTTGATCTCTTTACCATACCAGGGGAGCTGTGGGAATAGTGGAACAAAGTGATCTTTAATCTTAATTTAAACATATTGGAGGGAATTATGAAAGCTACATGAAATTAATCCTTGGAGAATTCCCCGGGCGCGGTAATACTAAACATATTTAGTTCCCTAATAGATATTAAAGCTGTTTTCTCCTCAATTACTGTTCATATTAGACAGATGGAAGGAAGAAAATGTCTGAGAGTTTGAGGTTTTATACAAACTTAAGTCCACTCTTCAACTACTTTGTTTACACTGTAACCTATTTAATCTACAGTTTTTAAAGAAATTATGTTATTAGAAATTAGATAGTAAAACATGTGCTTGATTTCTATCGATCTATTGATCTATCTATCGATCAATCGCAACTTCGCTTCATGACTCGGACGCAGGTTGTTTTATATGTAAATTTCACTCGACCAGGGTTTTAACCCGGGTCGCAACTGAATTGTCTTGAGCAGGGACCAACCCGTGTTAACTGGCTTGGTTTGACTTGACAAAAGAAGGGTTGAACACAGGTCAGATAGCCCTGGTCCGACCCTGGTCACTGGTGTGAAAAAGGTATTAGAAAGGTCTGCAGCATCTATATTTCATGCCTAAACTGAAACAGTTTAGAGTAGACAGAAATATATTGGTCCTCTTCAATTGCTCCTTTTGTGGAGAGCATTTTAACTTTCTTGCGAACGTGCGTTGCCGCGTGTCCGTGCGTGTGCGTCTGTGTGTCCGTCCTAAGAGACCTGTCCACAGCAGTCAGAAACAGGTGGGATCTTACAGTGCTCCCGGCCTCTGCACCCAAAGACTAATGAGAGCAGGTGGGAATGAAGCGCCACCTGACTTTGATCTGACCATTTCACACAAACACACATGCATGCAGTACATTCACTGTGCATGCACAGCCACTTAGAAACATTTGCCACACATGATCTCCTCCTCTCTGAAACCGTAGCCTTTGAATGGGGTTGCACTGACACCGTAGATGGGGTGTGAATTTTGGGATCTCCCTTGGTAGCCTCCTCCATTGCAATCTTTCAAAGGCCTGTCGTACTTTCATATGTCCATCTATCATGCTCTTTTTCCCTCTTTTGCATGTGTTCACTCACTCCATTGAGTGTTAAATCAACAGTCTGGCTTTGTCTAAGGCAGCAGCTTGATGGCTTTAAGCTGCTGGCCTGAACTTTTTTCTGGCTGATAGACCTACAGTAGACAAAATGGTACTAAAATTACATTAATTTTATATTCTTGTGAGAAAATAAAAGGCAATTTCTTGTCTTGTAGGTAATTTGACTAGCTTTGTCGTTGTTTGGAACTGACCAAAACTTATTTCCAAATGATGTTGAACAATTGAGAGACAAATCCTTAAGGGGGTGGAAATGTATATTTTTATATAGTACAAATGCTCCAGGTTTTGCAGCATACAGATTAAAATGGGTCCACACTCAATTTCAGACTTAATTCAGGTGCATGAAAGTAGACCATAAGAGTTTTTTTTTTTTACATTTGTTTATTTGTTTAAGCACCTCGTAACTTCCTCAACAATCTGTTTAATCTTCAAGGCAGCCGCTCTCATCATGTCTCGTCAGTCAGTGTGTGTGAAGCAGAGCAGGTAATGTGGAGATTAGACCCGAGGGAACCCACTCAGAGCTGGCTATTGAGGTCAATCATGGCCCATTACTGGAGCTGTTCATCTGTGAAGTGTTGGGCTACTTAGGCCACTCTCACAGTGCTTAAAGCCTGGCTGGAGTGTGAGGCTGAGGGGCAGGGGGCAGAGATTGGGTACAGGGGGATAAGGGCTAGAGCTGTGGTAGGGTTGGAGTGTGACTGGGGCTAAAGCCTTCCATACAGGCTAGTTTCCACCTTTTTACATGATATCACAGCTTTCATGCAGCCATTTGGACTTTTTACATCCTTTCTGAGAATGATTCAGTTTATTTATTTATCGGTTTGTGCTTCGACCAGAGAATAAATGAAAGCAAATATCACTTTTATGATTACTGTGGGGAAGTTGGTCATAGCAACAGTGAAGTAATAGAATACACCAAACAGAAAATTTAGCAAATTGGGAAGTCAGGAAGTGTCAAACATAACTAAGCCAACGCTACAAAAGAAAGACCAGAACAAGTAATGTAAACGGTAATCAATGGAATAAATAATTGATAGCATATTATAAGATGGTGGTAATAAAGCAATGAAGCAACGCTCCAGCTTAGGACAGGCCTGAAACTGCAGAAACCCAGGACCAACTGTTAACAGCTTAGGGGAACACAGTGGTCAAACAACTTTCTGGTGTTAGCTGTCAGTGCAAGGCATCATGGTGGTTTGTAAGTGAATCAGATTATGATGAAGATTTAGCCTTTGAGTGTGATGAGCAGGTCATTCTGGGTCACTGCTGTTTCACTTCTAAAAGCTGTCGTCAAGGTAGGGCAGGGAGAAGAAGCTTTTTTCACCGTGTGAAAGTGGAGACGATATTAGCTCATCAGTTTCATTAAAAAAAACATTTAAAAAGACGTAATGCCTGGAAGTTGTTTGTCACATTTGGTGTGCACTAATGAATACATTTTAAGATGCCATGCATGTGTCGAAGGTCAAAGGTTTGCCATCCACATTGAAATACCAAAACAACCGGAAAAAATCTTTCTATAAGGCAGCTGAGATTGGACCACTTGTGTATGCAGATGGATGAGCTTTTATGTCAAAATAGGTGCACTTTGATGTTTGGCAGCAGATCTCATCTTATTTAAAGTTGAATTTCGTTGTTCTATTTAAATTGACACCTGAAGTAATTTAATTTCTATACCTTTCCCTGCTTTTCTCGTTTTTTTTTTCTCTTTGTGGGGATGGTTGAGATACTTGCCCTTGGTTACTCAGCAGCTGGAAAATAGTCATCTAGCTTGTCAGCTACTGGGCGTAATGTAATTCCCAGGGCACCCTGATTTATTTCCCACTAAGGTGCAATTCCTTTTTAACATTTGTCAGTGAGACATTCAGTAAGGAGCCTAACACAAATCTCTCTCTCTCTCTCTCTCTCTCTCTCTCTCTCTCTCTCTCTCTCTCTCTCTCTCTCTCTCTCTCTCTCTCTATTCCCCCTCCCAGTTCTATACACTCCCATCATTTCAAATTCCCATGTGACTGCAGTTATTACAATGAGTAATTACAAGTTAAGCTCTTTAGAGAGAGGGAGAGAGAGAGGGAAAGGGAGAGAGGGAGAAAGGACAAAGTTTCCCAAAACTCAAAGTACTTTGCCAGCTGTCTCCTTTATGATTTTTCATTCATCATTAGTTAGTAAAGAACAAGAGAGGGAAAGGTAATCAGTGTCGTTTTCACTGGTTCTAAAGCAGAAACACATACACACTGTAGTGCATGTTGTAAATGTGATGTAAATGGGTGAGGGCATGCTGACTGTTTGCTAACAGGGCTCGAAATACCCTTGAAAATACATTGTAAAATTTGAGCTGTGCACGTAATTCTCAGCTCTACATGCACCGGTGTGCGTAACTTGGTAAAGAAAATATGTTGTGCAGGGCTGCTTACTCTCATTGACCGTGGTACTCTCACAATTGATGCATTTCACACGCTCTCATGCCACACTTCCATTTTCTCAAGCAATTAAAATCCAATTTATAAATCATAATGTCCAGAAAGAGGACACTGACAGCACAACAGCAGCACTGTAACCCAGTCAAGCCAGCCACCGCTTGGATTTTGATGCACGTGTATTCGTGCTGTTACGGTACCAGTACTGGAAAACAGCCAAAATGAAGAGAACTCGCATTACAGCAATATTTACTCTACAGTTTTTGAGAAAATTAAAGGACAAGTCAATAAAATTACATTTTAACACATGGTCGATTTCTCATTGTCTTAAGGAGATTTTTTTATCTGGTGTGCACGAGATACTTTCTGGTGAGCATGAGAGGAAAAAAATCCCCATGTCCCTTTAGGGGCTCCGTACTGTCATACAACTGTCATAAAAAAGAAAATGTCACAGTGGTTGATGTTGGATTTCTTTCCACCGGATCCTGCCGCACCCGTGGTGGAAGTGCCGAAAAAGAAGTAAAAACAAATAAACCAAATGGTGCAGCAAAATTTTTTTTGGTGCATGTCATTTCAAAAGTTACATGCACCAGTACCGTGCACAAATAAAAGTATTTAGAGCCCTGGTTGAAATGGACAGCGGTAATCCCTGGTTCACATAGCATACAAGTTGTTTACACTCTATCCCGTTCTGGGCTGAGTTGCAGGGGTGAAGGAAATCAATTTAGTTAACCATATCTAATTGAATGTTGTCACTTGATCAAAGGTCGCCACATTCCACACCGCCGGATCAAACATCACACAGCACAATCAAAACAATTGGCTTCCCCGGATCACCTAATCAGGGGCTTGGGGTTTTTTTTCTCACAAATTAGAGGGGATAATGTCCAGACTGACTGCACAGGGCCAGAACACTGTCTTTAGTTATAGACATATTAATTAGTTTAGTTAGATTGAGTTGTACTGCTACATACTCGTGACAAGTTTCAAACTATCAGAATATACTTTATGCACTTTTATGCATTCTTTCTTTTACTATACATTACAATTCTTTAAGTTAGTGAAGTAATTGTGTAGGTTTTGATTGCCTTGAAATAACATAATTTGACATAAAATGATTAGAAACCTCTTTTACTTTTTATGTCACTGATGTTCTCTTATGATGCTTCATGATAAACTGTACAGATGTGCTGATGCGATTGTGGTTTAGCAGTTGCCCTGTGATAGAGTACTTCCCTTTCTGATGCCTTCCCATCTTTGCTGACAGAGACAAATATTAATTTGTGGTGGGTCCCTGTTCATCACTCCACTCAGTTTATCACTGTCACTGTCTGTCTGTGAGCCATGCTTCTGTATCTCATCTCTCATTATTGCTGTTCCAACTACAGTATGAGTGAGATCAACCACCACCTCCACACATTATTAGAGGTTGGTTACTGATTCATACTCTGCCAGTCCTAAAGTCACATACAGGCTAACCAGAGTTCACACAGATGCCGAATTGGCAGTATTGAAGCAAGTTGGCTGGAGTTCTATGCCGGTAGCAAAACCAATATATGTCTCACCGCTTGAGTGCCCATCAGAAAACACACGGTGGGCGTGGGAAGGGGATGAGAGCCCATTAGCTTCTTCACAGCTCAGCTGCCGCAGTGTGCCTCCTCCCTCGGACCATGCCCTCTTCTCATCTCTTCACCCATTCCCCCTACGCTCCTCCACTTTCACTCCCCTCCTGTTCCACGCTCTACACACATTTTCCCAGGCTGCACTGTTGCCCAAATCTGTCTGTGTGCACACAGTGGGCAAAGGTTTACCGCACAGAACTGCAGCAGCACTAGCTCTTCGAAAGAAAAAAAGGGGAAATATTAAAGTTAGTGGGCTAAGTGCAGTCCCACATAAAGCAGCAGTGGTGAGGATGAAAAGCTGAAAAAGGGGTTGAAATGCGATGTAGGGGTGAAAAGTAGTAAGAGCTTATATTCTTGGAAATTTGTTTTGATACTGATGTGGGCTTTATTGCTGGAGCACTGTGTTAAGATGTAATTAATTAAGCTAATTAAGTTAATGGTGGTTATGGGGTTGTGGTGTAGGTTTGGGCCGGATTGTAGTGGCGGTGAGAGAGATTTCTCACAATTCTCACAGAATAAAAAAGGCAAAGTAATTAACAGAATCAGCCGGTAGGAACCAGGTGGGCGGGGTGGGGGGGGTGGGGAGTGGAGGGGTTCAGTGAAGCTCAGTCAAGAATGGAATGTGACACAACCCACACTAATGTTGAATTCTCCCATATAACTGGCTTACTGTTACACACTCTCATTCACACACAGAAGACTCTCAATTGTACCAATTACAAGGTCTTTGGCTCTTTTTCAGGGTTGGCTCGTGTTCAGAAACACTGTTGAAGCCAGTAAAGAGCACAGCTTAGCATCATCTGTTTCTTAGAGGAAAATAAAAGAGAAAGACAAAGTAGATTATCTGAGGTTTTGTTTGCCGCATACCCTAGCCCTCTGTTGTTCACAGTGTATTTCTTTCTATCGTCCAAAACCACTGTAATTTGTCCTAGTGACAGACACACAGAAGAATGGCTTCTCAGAGTCTTCACTCTATCGTCACATATTTATCCCCTAAATATGGAAGCAGTTCTCCCTCTTTAGAGTTCTGTAATTCTTCTTGTTTTGTATGCAGAGCTCTCATTTGTCTTCAGAGGAGTCATTTCCCCAAAAAAAAGAACCAAGAGTCACGCTGAGATGACTAATTCCAAGCAGGTTTAACCAGCTCATGAATAAGAAGAATAATTGGCAGTGGAAATGAACCAGATTTAAAACTGCAATCTGTAACTCTGTACGGTGAAACTACACCAAAGCATATATGTTTGTGTTTCAACTTGTGATTGTTAAAAGGATCATCGACTGACCAGCTAATGCGTCAAGATTATATTTGTTTAGTGATGAAGTTAGACATGTGGCGAGCATCTTCAGCCCCTGTATTAATGCCAAAATGAATAAAATGATAGATAGGTTAATAGCCTGCTTGTTTTATAGCTACGCTTCTCTTTTTAAAAATGTAACTCATGCATCGGCAGTTCAACTGAACAAGCTTTTACTTATAACAATGTTTCTGGCCAGCTGTCACCCTCAGCTGTAGGATTAGACTGTGATTGATGTTAATGGAGCACAGTGGGGATGAGGTGAGACTTTCATAAAATGCCTGTTAATGCTTTATTAGAGTCCGCTGAGGATATGCTTTCAGAATTCCAATCAGACGTGGTTTTGCCTTTATTTAAATTCATTATACTCACACACGCACATACACACAGGCAGAGTCGGAGAATGATATAGCTCTTTTTGAAAATAATGCCAATACACTGTCACATCCAAGTGTGTCCCAAAACCCTTTCTAGGATTTATAGGGAGACATAAAGTAGGAAATCTTTGTGTATTTTAACATGTCTACGTATGAAGTTAATGACTGAATATTTTCCCTAAATTATGACTTTGGCCTTGCTTAAATTTCTTGATGAATGTCACATATTACTGTCAACTTTATATTTGGCAAGCAAGATGTTATAATTCACTTTTCATCTTTGCATTTAAAAGAAAAATGTTTGCTTTCAGTTTCTGCATTGCATCAACCGGTGCATTTCTTACACAACTGTCAGATAGTTCACAAGTGAGAAAATATCTCAATTGAATTTCAATAACCCTAAACCTTTTGCTTGTTTAGATTATGCTGAGATACTTTTGGAAGATAAATACTATACTGTATATTACAGTGGCGGCTGCTGGTCTTCAGCCAGCTAACTTTGTCATACCAGGAGAGCTGAAAAGACCGGTTACTATGCCCTATCTTTTGCACTAAATCAATCTTAGGTGTTGATCTGCCCTGCTGTTTGATTCTAAGTTTCTCCTCATAAGGAAGACTTTCAAATGGCTTTGCCAAAATCAGGTCGAAAATATTGGCATTTTCTGCCATCGTGTGCAGTTTGCTAGCTGGCTAGTTCACCCCTAAAAAACTAGCCTAGTCTAATGTATGAACAAATGATCTAACAAAACGATATTAAATTTGAAGGAGGAAACGTGGGAATTAGGTTAAACTGAAACAAGGAATGTGTCGTATAATTGTATGAAATGTATGATGAATATTGGCTAGCAGTTTCACCAAGCAAATACCAAGAAATAGGTTGCAGCCGTTCGTCTTTCGACTACACTTGCAAAATCTGCGATGGGACTGAGCTTGAATAGCTTTGGCGACTTTTTATAGTACAAAATCGCTGTCAATCAAAAGGACATGCAGTCTTTTGACAGACCCTCCGATCATCACGCAGAAATCCGGAGTCCAGGCCAGCCCACTGATCCATTCACCCCCAGAGACGCTCAGTGTCCGTGGGCGGGACATAATTGCAGCATTTATCTAAATGACCATATAGTTTCGAAGCACTGAAAAAAACTTTTCAAAGCAGCCCCATTGAAGTCCACAGATGCCAGTTTTCAACAGGGAAATGCACTGTGACACTACGGGAAGGTATGAGAAGGAAATCGAGTCAGTCGACCTGCTATATGTCGCTGATTCTGAATGAACTCGTCTTCGAGATGAACATGTTCTAACTCATTTTTAGTTACTAAAATGTTAACCCAATATAATTGACCATTAACGTTTTGACTTTTTAGGGGAAATTGAGCTTCCCTTGCAGTCT
>NC_053118.1:222500-228421 GCF_010015445.1 Perca fluviatilis | reverse complement strand
GAGTAGCTGTTAGCTAAATAGCGTTAGCTTAACTGTCGGGGGCTAGCGGCAGACAGCTGCAATCAGCGGTTAGCCAAATTAACCGTTAGCCTTTAAAGCTCGTTGGCTACACTATAATCACCTAGGTCCGGGTCTTATTAGCCTTCAACGTTAGCTACTGGAGGGAATGAAACGCGAAGCATCGTTGAGATGAATTGAATCTGCGCCAGAATCGATCACGGTCGGTAGCCAATACGTACCCGGTTAGATTTGTGTCCGACTCCAGTCCCCACCACTTGCAGTTGCTTTTCACCAACTGCGGAAGCCGAAGCGCAGGTGGACCCAGGGCATGCTGGAAGCAGGAGCCCTCTCAGCGATGAGTTTCAGGTAGACTCAACAGTGACGTTTCTCATAAACTTTTATTGATTTTGAATTGGAGGGGATTTTAGCTTCTGGTTTATTACGATTTAAAAGCTTGATACCAACACCGGAACATATTTGAGGGCTGCGATAGTGATGTTTAGAAGTCCAGAGACGATGTTTGATTACACTGATCATCACGATCTCAGGTCGGAGGAACAGCCGTTATCTATGTCTAAAACCAACTGGAGACTATTAGCGGTATATGGGTCGATAACATTTTATTAAATCGAATCGGACCACAGTGTTAATGTCACGCCTGTTCAAGCTGGAAGGCTTATCAACTTCCGGAAACTTCATCGACTTGAGGCGGACTTTTATTTTTACTTGCCATCACCGATGCGCACAGAGTTCATCTCGAGCGAGCCTATTATCATCTCTCATCTCGCTCTACGTCATGGCATAAAGTGTCATGCATGCACAGAGCAGGATTGTGCAGGTGGAGCGGATGCGGTACTGACAAACGCCATTGGCTTTACAGCAAAGAGTTCCATTTTTTGAGCATCAGGTTGACCAAACTGACCGATTTTTAGCACCGCGGTATCGTTTGGGACCATTACCATGCGGTCACGAATCTCCATAGGGGAAATTAATGACTTCCGGCGTTTGGATCGTTTCGCTTCTGCGGGAGAATTGGCCGAAGAGGCGTCTTTGAAAGCTGGTGCAACAGGCTGCAGACCACACGTAGACTTTTATTACTATATCACCGAAAGCTCAATATAATAAATAATTAAATCTAGCCGGATAGCCGATTTAATGCAATATTGGGGAATAACTATTACTGTTTGGGATACTGAATTCATAGGGACAATAACACGAGAAATTAATCCGAAGGCATGAATCTTGAAATGAGGAATTTATTACAGCCAGCAGTTTACAATACAAATCCGCCTTTCAAATGCTCAGCTACCACAGCCTAAACATGGCTGATATTCCAGAGGCAATGACGAGTAAAATGACATAAAACAGAGTGCATTCAAAGTAGCTTTATAATCTCAATTTTCTATTTTGCTATTTTTTTTTTTCTATAAATTTTGTTTGCATATCAAAGGTCAGTCAAAGCCTGAATGGCGAAATAATTGTTTTCTTCTTTTTAAGACATAATTTATCATTTTGGGTAGAGTTTTGGGTTTTCAATGTTTAATATTTTTTTACTCTTTTCCATCGGTGAAGCAGGTTCAAAGGCGCCCAATCTGGCAAGACATAAAAATGAATATCAACATGGTTCATACTTTTATGAAGCATCACTGTATAATCTCTTTAGCCACGATTTAGCCAAAATGTGCATCCCGTGGAAATAAAAATCACCCACTTTACCTTGGAGCCGCTGGGAACACCAGCAGGAGATTGTAGTGAACTTCTGAGCAGCCTCAGCCTGGTGGGCCCCTGAAGCACAACAACAGCCCACATAATCCTAAGACAATAAAACCTCGTAACATGCCATTATCGGTGAACTCAAATCAGGCAGCCAGTTTGTAGCATGATCAGTTTATCATCCTCTATCAGGAGTCCTCCTTCTGAAGATGCTGCGCTAGCAACCATGCTCAATATGGCAAATTTAGAGGAAGAGATTCCATTTTTAAATGACAAAGGAAAACTATGGGGGCAACAAGCTTGAGATCTCACAGCTCAGCCATTAACTTGATAACTTTGGCCTTGGCGACTCAGATTGACTCCAGCGTATTGGAAGTTCAGGTTAATGCCAGCGACACAGGTCGCCTTACCTGCCAGACTGGGTGCATGTTCTGAATCAGGGGGAACAGGCAGCTCACCTGGAAGGAAGAAGAATAATCATCAACAACTATTTCTAAATGTGTGAAATCAGACTTTACTTTGTGTTTGATAGCTTGGTGATAATGGGATTAATTCTATAGGTTTCGACCTGTTATGTTAGTAATGGTAATGTTGGTTCCGCCAGGAATCTGAGCAGATCAATGTACTAGCAGCATCTGTTTCTGTTCCTGAGGAGGGGCAGCCAGCATGGAGGCAGTCAGGGCTTGTCCTTGAACATGGACAGCCAGACTGAAAGAAGGGAAAAAAGATTTGGGTCAGGACAGATTCAGCTAAATATAAAATTGCAGCTGCCCAACTACTATTACTAAGTAATTATCACCGATAATTTCACAGCATGAGCGAATGACTCGAGGATTACTGGAATTACAACTTTCTAGGCCAATTCAGATTTTCAGCGTTAGGCTAATATATGTATTATATTTATGTATTGTATTATATATTGAGGGTATGAACTGTAATTTCCATTTATTTTTAGCGACTTTTTTTAATCTTTTCTTTGGCAAGCATTTTGCACAGAAAAAGAACATTTTTGAACAGTGAATGGATCACTACAAAATAGAACTATAAAATTTACTGCTGGTGTGGGAAATTCACACACATCTAAAGTGTAACGTTAGAACCATTTCACTTTCACATCTAATATCCAAGCGCTAAAAATATGATTGTGGTTTTGGTGTAGATCCCTCAAGTCACTTTTTCCTTGCACCGGGTGTTGTATTACCCGAGAAGCTCATTGCTTCTGCACACATACTGAAAATTTCCAAACAGCTGATATGTTGCAGGTTAATTCCGCGAGGGGTTTCCTACATGTGTGTGTGGAAGAATAGGCGCCGACATGCTGGCGATTCACGCCTTGGTAGTGCAACGCCACGCAGCTTAAGAAAAGTTGAAGAAAGGAAGAACTATTGCTGTTGCGTCGGTATTTATTAGTAGATCGCGAGAACTGTAACTTTCGTGCTTAACTTATGTGGAGTCAGTTAATTGTAGGTGCGACCGGTGAAGTCGGCATATGTCAGACTGACCTGCGATTAGCCCGGTCTAACCGAACGCGTGAAAACCTGACCAATTCCAGTCCCGACGGTCTATTGGTGCATCTCACAATTACTGAAATTTCTTATTGAATTCCCTGAACATTTTAAATTTTTGAAACTAATTTAAAGGGGTTTGTGAATGGAAACAATATATACATTTTAGTGCTTTATACTGGGGACGTTAGCGTTTGGTTAAAATGCGCCAATGACTGAAACCGCGCCAAGATAAACTAAAACATTGTGAGGTACCTCATTGGATTGGCATTGCTGTCATGAAAGCCAATCTCTCCCTTCCACCTGACCTGATTGGGCCATGAGAAGTCAATGGAATGCCACCTGCATGGCGATACCTGTGGCTGAAACATGTATTATACTGGGGGTTCATTACTGGCAGCATATTATTTACTAGTAGCGCATACTGGGTGAAGTGAAACACCGGCGATTGGCTCAGAGCCTGTGTGTGGCTGAGGAGGAGGTAGAGCAAGGAACTTTAATCAAAACTGCATCAAGTGATTAACGGGCGGTGACAAAGGAACAATATAGCGCGTTCTGTGTTCTGAAAGCTGAAATGCTACGCATGCGGCTGAGGAAGCTCTCATCTCGTGGGACCTGCGTTAGAGTGGTGGGGCCGGATGGCATTGAAGGTCTGGGGGCCTGGGAGCTGATGGGTAGCCTTGGCATTGGAATGACTTTGGAGTCTGAAGGAAGAGGAAACGAGTAGTGATCCCACGCCACAAGTATGGTTAGAATTCAGTTCTTTCACTGTTGAAGATGGAGCTAGCATTTTTTTAACAGCATTACTTGGTACTCTAACAATGAACAGAATGGCCAAGCACCCCATGTGATACAACATTTATACTCCGTTGAGGGCCTTGCGCCAGGTGGCCTTGGCGAGGGGCGCTGAAGCGAACTGTGTGCCAGCTGGCGGAGGAGTAGTATGCAGCTTACGTTTGGGCTGAGGGACAAAGATGAAGATTTATTATTACTACATGTGTTCTCTTACAGGCAGGTGTGAAACATTTTCCTATTATGTATTTTCCTACAACCAACGGGGTTTACCAAGTTATTTAATTCAAACGCACTACACCTGTACATTTAACTAAGTAGTGAAGTGGCAACAAAGAATAAACTACGTTGCCCGTCATGTATGCTAAAACAAATTGTGGCGGTGGGACATCCTGAGGTATAGCCATCATAAGAAGAATAGCCTGGTGAGAACGGAGGCTGATATGGGTTGGCGGGTTGGGCAATACGGACGTAGCCATCCTCTGCAATAACTGGTTAGATGAACAAGCTCTACTCACTATGGGCCGGAATATTACAACAGCTTTGTAGCAACAATAAGCCCATTCATCTCGTTACAGCTTTGAGTGGCCTCCTCTGGAGAGAAGCACACAAAGCCAAAACCCAACTGCTTGACCACCCTCCATCATCACCTATGGGAGAAGAAGCGAATTAAGTCTATTCTGATAAATTATCCTCTTGTTAATCTCCACAAAATTACATTGAAATCTAAACAACTGAACTCAGATTGCAATCAAGCCATAAAACATTGCAACATTACAAATCAAAGGGAGTCTTTACCTTAGCACTAGTTATGGTTCCAAATGGAGAGGAATTCTTTACGGAGGCGGCTCATCATCTAGGCCCATCATCCAGGTTTTCACATACAGATTGACACCCTGGTTTATGGACAATGATGTAATGTTTTGTAACAAACAAAGTAACATCTGAAGGAGAATAAAATGGGGTGTTAGGTTGCCCTTTAAAGTAGAAGTAGAAAGGCACTAGGCCAACAAACCTGAGGTATCTGGTCATGCGATCCTGTTTCATCTCAAATTCACGCTTCAGCTCATTCACCGAAGCTCCCCTTTCTTCTGATGTGACCCCACAGCCACTTGCCTGCCATTGAATTCTTTACCATTCATTTCATCCACAGCCACCGTTAAATAAGCAATAGACCACTGAAACAAACTACACAGAGGCCATGAGTAGTGAAGTGCATAATTCATTTTCCAATAACAGTGCTAGGGCAATGACCGGGAGTTGATGTAACCTTCTGTGCATCTTCGTTATTGTCTCGAGCTGACAAAGCCAAATCCCTTGGATTTGCCATCTCATCAGTCATAACCGGATACTGGGGTACGGGTCCACAGAAATACAGCAACTTCAATGTACTTACTTTTATTAGCTTCAAATCTCGTGTAATCAGTTAAATGGACTTGAAAAGTACTTTTCACGAATAAAACCACAAAGTGCTGTGCTTCACATAAACATACATATTAAAACACCAGTGAAAGAAAGTAATGATTAGCAAGGTCAACCAAAGCCAGTTTAAGGTAGGTATTTATCCAATTTTAGACTCTGGGGAGGCAGGCGTTCCAAGTTTCGGTGCTACAGAGCTTGAAAGCTTGATCCACCATGGGTCAGGCAGGATACAGGAACATTTAATAAATTGTGAAATTAGACCTTAAGAAGTGTTGACAAATTGGTTGCCGTCAGTCAACCACATACCAGCTGCCTGACTGGTCAGAAGAGGGTTGGGGAGAATTTTTAAACTGACTTCTATACCGAATTGTCTTACCATATTTACCAAACATCCTTAAGTTCTCGTCCATGTAGGTCCACGAAATTCTTGTTGATGTAGACGGTGGTAAACTCTCACAACGCGATGCCCAAGCTCCGCCTCTCCCTCTC
>NC_053118.1:127500-217500 GCF_010015445.1 Perca fluviatilis | reverse complement strand
GCAAGAAGCTATCATTTAGCTGTCTAGAGCATAACCACCGTCTTCCATACATCCTTTGTTTTGCAATCAGTACCATCCCCAATTCCTAGCTGTTCTGCAATCAGTTGTTTAAACGTGCGGCAATTTGGGATAAAAATTACAGACTTGGTGTGCAAAGACATTTACTCTAAGCGTAGTTGTTAGGACTTTATTTCTAGAAATTAATCTCGCTGTTGAATTTAATGTTATTTTAAATGCTTTGAGCTTCACAAACGCAAGTCAATTCACTAAGCAATTGAAATCCAAACTATCCACGTGGCTAGATTTTACTAGGCGGAAGTGAGAAAACATGAGTGAACTGACCACTGGGGTGGATGAAACTGGTCTTCTATTGCTACTTACACACTGGCAATTGCAACATTTATAGAACACTAAGAAAAGACAGCTTCTATGAATGTTTTGATTAGAGCTGCAACCATACGTCGCTGTATTGCTTAGCCAATCACCAGAAAAATAATCCATAACCATTTTGATAATTAATCTTGAAATAATGCAAAATAATAATGCAAAAAATGGCAAAATCTCTGGTTTCAGCTCCTAAAATGTCAGCATTTTGTGGTAAATTTTTTGTGTGTGTGTGCACAACATCTGTTAATGAAAGAAAGAAATGGAAACTTACTGTCAAGTTGTCTCTCAGTAGCTGCATGATTAGTGTACTGTCTTTGTATGAATCTTCACTCAGAGCATCGAGCTCTGCAATGGCTTCATCAAACGCCTAAAGGATTCAAAACACATTTGTAACTGCTGGGAAAACGATGGTGGTCTTAAACAAGCTGTTACGAGTCTATAGAATGGGTATGTTTCAGGTCAGTTTGTGTTTAATTGCTGCGTCACTGTGTATGTAACAGCTGTGCAATCAGTCCTCACAAAATATTAACGCGACATGTTAATACATTTGCATTACATTGAGCAGTTTAACATCCTTATCAGTATGAAAAGAGAGCTACATGGTGCTATGAACTCACGGCTTTAGCCAGCTGGCAGGCCTCATCAGGAGAGTTGAGGATCTCGTAGAAGAAAACTGAGAAATTGAGAGCAAGACCAAGACGGATTGGGTGTGTGGACTGCATTTCGTCTTTGCTGATATCAAAGGCCTTTTGGTAGGCTTCCTTTGAGTCTGTAATGATGGCTGAGAGGGGGGGGGGAAAGGAGCATGAGAGCTGTGGAACATTATAACAGACAGAACAGCGTAGAAAAAGACAATACCATACAATACACTCAGTTGCAGGATTATTATGAGTTCTTCGGCTCAGTGCCTTCAGTGGACACAACCCTAGCAGAGCTGTATAGTAACAAAGTAGAACTACTTCACTACTGTACTTAAGTACTAAAAGCTTGTATCAGCACTCTACTGGAGCAGGGCTGGGGTGCGACCAAAATTTGTAAGGGTGCGACTAAGATTTTTCCTAGGTCGTACCGGTGCACCTAACGTCCTCACATCCGCTGCCTCGCCACGAACGAAGCGATGTCGTTTATATCGATATGGTTTAATGTTGCGTTACATGACCCATTCCTTCTGGAAAGCTGTGGCTGTGTTTGGATCTCTCCTCCGCGCAGCCCCGCCCGCCCCCCTTCACTCACACACTGCTACATTTGTCTACAGTTTTAATTGTTATTAACACAGCTGTATATTGTTAAGTATGAGAGGGAAACCTGTATTGGTACCAGTGTTTCCGCTGGTAACTTGGTTATTGCGGCCACCAAGGCGAAAAACACATTAGAAGTTATTAAATGCAACCAACTTCAGTTCGTTGAGTAATAGCGTGTGAGACGGAGCCTGCTGGACCTGGGCGAGAGATGTGACCCATGGCCAGAATATCATAGTTCATAAAAATGCAGCCCAGTGACGATACAGACATTTCATAGCCTACACAAGCGTGTTTAACGCCGCCGACCCGCCAAAGCGCATTCGACACGTGCTGGACCCATTCATAATGAGTCAGCCGTCACTCTGGGAGTGGCATACGCTTCAGTCCATCGCACTCCCTCTCTCTCCCTTTTTTTTTTTATTAAAGATTTCGACCTTTATTTTGATAGGAAAGCTGAAGACATGAAAGGGGAGAGAGAGGGGGAAATGACCTGCAGGTCAGAGTCAAACCTCTATATATACATACACCAACTGAGCTATCCGGGGATCCTCTCTCTTTTAATCAGTCAGTTATTGAAAACAAGTGAAGGAGCTTTCTCAGACAGACACACAGAGAGAGAGAGAGAGAGAGAGAGAGAGAGAGAGAGAGAGAGAGAGAGAGAGAGAGAGAGAGAGAGAGAGAGAGAGAGAGAGAGAGAGAGAGAGAGATTTTTTTATATATCCTAGGCTATTTATTTCAGATAACTTTCATTTACATGTGTTGCAGCTGTATATTTTCAAACTGGTAAAGGAAACCCTGTCTTTGCATTTTATTTTAAATCACAATCTGTTTTAACAAAAGAGCTTGTGAAAAGTGGCTTTGACTTAAAACTGAACATTTAGCCCACTTTGTAAAAAAATACAGCGCTATATAACACGTATCGCCATTCAGCGTCAACGGCGACTCAAGGAAAGATTTGGGTGCACCTACATTTTGTGCTGGTGCACCTAAATAAAAAAGTTAGGCGCACAATTGCAACCAAGGCAAAAAGTTAGTCTGGAGCCCTGTACAGTATTATTTTTTCTCCTACTTCCACTTTTACTTGAGTACATATTTGATGATTTAAATACTTTTACTCAGATACATTTTTTATGTGCTGCATCGTTACTCGTTACCGTTGTGAATTCCTCTCGCTACGGAGACTGTGTAGGTTACAGTGTGTGTGGTTACGGCTACGTTAGTTACGTACGATAATTAAAAATCCCCGAGATCGCGTCAGGTTTCTTTTCATTACGGTTGCCTGTTCAATAGTCAGAGACGAGGTAAGATGGTACTCTATTTAGCTATTGTTGCAGCAGATAAATCTATTTCTGAGTTGTTTGAGTCTGCAGTGAGTACTGAATGTTAACCGTTTGACCCTGTGATGTGAAGCTGCTAGTTTATCTGTATTTTGCTAGCTTGCCAACTTTCCACTACATCACACCCACTGTGATATAAATAATAGTAGTTATAACAGCTGTGACATTAATGTACCTTTTAGGGTTTATTTCAGAAACTTCCTTCATATCCAGCAATGTACAGTTTGTGACTGGCTTAATACCAAGTAAAAAGTTGAACTCCAACAATAGGATATTCAAAATTTGACTGCTTTCTTTAATAACTACATAATACGCACAATACTTGTACTTTTAGTACTTGAGTAGTACATTTTAAAATAAACTACTTGCAATACTTAGGTACAAACAATTTTGAATACTTTAGTACTTCCACTTAAGTGGGGTGCTTAAAGAGCACTTCAACTTCTACTCAAGGTCACTTTTTTGATAGAGCACTTGTACTTTTACTCAAGTATGGGTCTCTAGTACTTTATACGCCTCTGAACCCCAGTGCCTCAGAGCACAGGGAACTGCTTTTCTCAATTCAATTTTGAAATATAATTTTATATACTTAACGTTTTTTTTTTGTCATTCAGATGTGGCTGGGTGGGTAATAACACATTTTACTAAACTAAAACAACCCAGAAGAGAACATTTCTACTGTAGACCAGAGACCTAAGATTGACGGAGGCCCATAAAAGCCCAACATTTCTTTGTTTTAGTTAAGGTTAAATTTACAAAGCGAAAGATCTCTGGTTGAAGATCACTTTTTAACTTGCTACAGGGATCAACTGCATAACGACTAGTTCTTCTGACTATAAATAGTCAACAATAACAGAAAGCGTTAGCATTCAAGTACATTTATTTCTCCTTTCTGACTGCCAAAGGAGCATACTAGGACACCATCATCAGCACAGAGGAGACAATGTTAAAGCATTACCCAATACTGAAGTGTTTATTAGAATCTTATCTGATGCATCTTATTTGGCCTAGGACTTGTCGATATTAGTTCCTACCATCCATCTTTCCTGACAGTATTACACACGCATAAAACCACCACCACCCCCACACACACACACACACACACACACACACACACACACGGTATAAAAGAGACTTAGCATAGCGCTTACATGTCCTCTCTTCTCCTGTAGCCACCTCAGCCAAGTAGCGGTAGTAATCTCCTTTCATTTTCAAATAGAAGACTTTGCTCTCTGCCGCAGTGGCTTTGGCAATGAGATAATCGTCCAAGAGACCCTGTGGGAGAAATCAAAACAGACAAAGAATGTTACAGACTTTCAAGGGTATTCAAATCCAATGTTCCAGCTGTGATGTACATTGCTTGCTTTACGGTTGGGGCTGGAAAACCTATTGGGTACTACAGGTATAAAATGTGTACACAATTCAGTGATGAAGGAAATTTGTACACAGATGACTACAAGGCTCATTTGACAAGTAAACCTGTTACTTATCCACTTAGCCCACAAGAGCAGTGGCTGTTATTTCAACCCATTCAAATAATCATAGCCCACGTTTCAAAGCCCAATGTCTCAACCTAAAGGAGGGTAGAGCTGGCTACCTCCAACAGCCTCGGGTCTTGAGCCTCAGACTTTGCCTTAGCTACAACACAGATGCTTCCGAGACCACCTTCAGTGGGTGGATCTGTGTGGATTGTGGATAACAGAAAAGCATAGGGGCTGGACAGAAGAGTCGGGAGTGAAGATGGTGGCACAGTGGAATTGTTCAAATCCAATAAAGCTTTTTCTAAAATAAAAAAGGGAGTGGTGTATGGATGAAAGCTGGTGGGGGTGGAGAAAGAGAGGAAGGCCACTGAACTCCTGATGAGCTTTTGCTAAGGAAGTAGGTCACTCACAGAGCCTAGCTTGGCTCTTTCCAACACAAGCATGCGCCACCTGACAGCCTCTCCCTGTTGCCAACCTGAATGCTAGCAGGCAGGGACCAGCGGCCCTTATTGTCATAAGTGGAGGAAATTAGGGCTGCACGATATGACCTTAAAACAAAATCCCGAGTAATTGTACATGATACCTCGATAACGATAAATGAACGATAATCACATTCTAAATCCTCTTTTCTGAAGCCAAAATGTTTCCAGACGACGGACACTGCATTTTTGGGGCGAAGTCACATGACACAAGACAAGACACACATTCCCATACACACCCACCAAGAGGTTAGCCATATTTGAAGAGAATCGTTTTTTTAAACTGCTTTTAAAATGTAGTCTAGGATGCATGAGCTTTCCATCTATTTGGGTCATGAAATCAGTAGGCAGCCTAGTTTCATATGATACAGACAAAGATTGATTCAAAAGGTTTTATGAATCGATGGATCATTCAAATGAAAATCAATTTAAATCGGAAAATCGATTTTTTTAAACCCAGCCCTACTTTGGAGTCTATATCCTGGACTCGGGCACCCTGGTAGCCAAAGAGGGTTTAACACTGCCTTTTACAGAAACATGAATTAGTACTTCATGGCAGTGGAATTGAATGTTGTTTCTTCCCAACAGCCATGACCAAAAGTGTGCCTTAGAGTTATAAGAAAGCAGAATTCCCCATGGAATTAGTGATATGTTAAGAAACCCAGCTCAGACCTGCCCGTAAATTTACAAAGCCTCACGATTTCTAAGCTATGGGTTGAGAATAAAGTTATTGGCCCGACTAATGCTCTCTCTCTACATAGGAATAGTTATATATAAAAAATGAGCCTGGGTCCCTAGGTAGAAGGCAAAAATGATAATTTAGGTCACAAGTTGAAAAATTCAGTCTGAAAAAGAATGCAATGTAGGCTAACACCACACGACTCCGCTATATGATATTAATAGATCAAACACAGCCCAGTAGGCTATTCCAAGTGGATTCAGAGACATGGGTTTTTGCTAATTCTGTAAAATCCTGTTTATTACACAGTGCATTTGTACATTATCCCCAGTATAATGGAGCAAACCAGGCTGATGTAAGTGCCTGCATTTGCAGAATGCTCTTAGAGTGATATGAGGCATTAGGGAGGCCCTCTGGGATCTGAATGTGGAACTGGGCCACAGGCAAGGGCATAGCTAAAATCAAACTACAACCATGGCAGGAATGTTCAAAAGTAAATTAAACTATATAATCTCATTCGATTATACCCTTCTAGAGCTGGGCATACATATGTGTATAAAAAAAAATATATATATTTTTTTTTTTTAGGCTGAATGGCACACAATATATATCCAAGTATTTTGTCAATACTAACATATATATTGAGGACTAAATGTTCAGTTGTAAGGCAAAGCCACCTATGACATGTTACAAGCCGTTTTATTAAAACGGACTGAACACATAAAATGCAATAAAGACTGAAAATGAAAAGTTATCCAAAATAAATAGCCTTTATTAAATAAAAGCTGGCCCATCTCTGAGAATGCTCCTTCAGTTGTTATAAGAATAACAGTACAATAACAGGTTTTCCTCTCCTATTCAACAGTGAAACCTACACTCTACATTTACAACTTGACAGCTTTACTGTTAATTCCTTCTCTGCTCCGACAGCCAACAGCTGTCTGCTCTGAACGCATCTACTGTATCTTACTGGCTCTCTCTTGCACACAGTAGGCTACACACTGAGCTATTCCCCAAAGAGCTACAATACTCTTAACGAGTCATTACTCTCACACTTGTGTTTTTCTCCAAGATGCAATGAATGTTATTTTGCGTTTCAACTCGTATGTTGTTTAAGGATTGAGCTCCATTTCATCTATGACGTGTGTCTGTCACGCGACCGAGCAGAGGGATGGCTTGGAGAGTAGGGCAAACACACACAACTTGCTCTCACTTTTTCAAGCACAGGCCCAATCGGGCAACTGGCCGATTGACTGGTTCAACGATAACTTTTTACTGGCTCCGGGGCATCGGGCAATCCTTACTGTTGGACCCTGTTGTCAGCGAGTGAGCCGATCAGACGCAGTGGGAGGGTGGGGGCGGGGTTACACAGAGTGGGTGAGAGCGATGCACTGCTTTACGGAAGAAATGGGTTATGCAACGCAACATCAAACTATATTGATAACTGGAATTGTCTCATCCCATATCTGGATTGAAAATATATCAATATAATTTAAAAAGGTCAATAAACTGCCCAGCCCTATTATCTCATGTGTGTTCTTGTTGCATTTAAAGAACAGAGAGATTCCCAGAAAGGGCAACAAGCAAGCCAAGATGTAAAAATCTCTTGGCTCAAAAGAAATGCACAGGTCTGTGTAGATTTTTTTCCACTTGAATAGAACTTGTCATATTGTTTCTGCAGCACATTCTTATGTCAGTCAAAATGAGCATCAGGTGTGTGTGTGTAACCTTACTTACATACCTTTAAATGGAGCATTACAGTGCATATCGAGTCTGTTCACCTACTTTGCTAAACTCATAGCACATATGTCTCTGGACGCTGAGAATATTAGGATTGCAATTGACACGTATGCTTCTTAAATGGATTTTTTTACAATCCTTGTTCTAACCAGACTTGTATCATTCTCACACCAAAGTGACAACCCCGGGAAAATCAACCAACAAGAGCCACTTTATGCAGCAATTTTCCATTTGCTAAGGTGAGAAAGTGGGCAAGGGCCTTTTTTGTGTCTTCACGCAACTACTTACATCCCTTTTCTATGCACAACCAAGTGCATCAATGAATTACTTAGAGAGACTATGTCAAAGAAATGGCCGTTATCCCCATTTGATTCATCCTGTAAGTCCCTCTCTCTCTCAGGCGGCTTTTCATTCTGCCTTTGAGTATAGCCACCCAGAACAGAAATAACCACGTCTGTAGAGGTGGCCGGACGACGCCTTGTACGAACTTGTTCGCTTCAAGTATACCCCAGCGTTATCCCAGTCCTACACCCTTCCTCCTCTGCCCTATTTACTCTCATCCTCCTCTATTTCCGTCCCCATAAGGCTGTTCGACTGAAGTGGAGGTCAGCGAGCCAGAGCGCTGGTGGCTCAGCAGCTATCATTAAAGGATTAGGATATGGTTAGTCACCAGGCAGATAATGCACAGGCTGAGAGAAGAACAGAGCGGCAGAGGTCCTACAGATGCAGGGGTTGAAATACCACGTGCATATGCACGGTAGTGCACGTAAAATGTGAGCCACGCACGCAATTCTGAGCTTTACACGCACAGGTAACTTGATACGGAAAATATGTTGTGCAGGGCTGCCAATTTTAATGCATTGAGCATGCGACTCACAATTGACACTTTTCACATGCCATTTTTTATTTAATTTAGTTATTTCAATTTATAACCGTAAAAGTCACGGCGCAAAAAGAGGACACTGACAGCCCACAGACAAGACAGTGCAGCGCAGCAGCCAAGCCAGCCGCCGTTTGGATTTTAAAGTTGTTTTATTCGTGGAACAGGTACCAGACCGAGAAAATTAAAGGGGAATGTCAGCTCATACATTATATCACATTGACGATTTCCTCATACTCGACTTGTCATAAAAACGGATAATAAGAAGTCAATGTTATTGATGTTGGAATTCTTTTAGTGGGATCCGGCCAGCATACACAAACATTTGGCATCTTTTCTTTATTAATGGAAATTTCAATTTTATGTTCATAATAAAACACTACTCAATAAGGTTTACATTTTCTCCAACACCGCACCAGGTTACAGAACCCTCTCTCACTCAAACAAATCTTAAAATAAAAAAGGTTTCCATGTTACTGGACAGAGCTTTTTTTTGTACAAATAAAATCCAACTGAAAATGAATTGAGTATATCCCACTTTATCCAACATGTTTTATTTTCCCAAAAGAAAACAGGTGTATGTAGGTAGGGCTGCAACTCACAATTATTTTCATTGGTCGATTAATCTGTCGATTATTTTCTTGATTAATATATTTGTTGGTCTACAGCGTTTCCCACAGGTTGAGAATTTACTTGTGGTGGTAGGTGGCGCAGGATGTGACGTGGCGCGGCATGCGTGATGGCTGGGTTCAGTAATAAACTAGTCAAATTAAGTTTTATGAACTATTTTTTGGGAAACAATGATTACATTACATCAACTGATAATTTAGAAAGAATAACCATTTACATATTAAACAAATTAGACAACAATGATGCAGATACAATTATTGCGACACTATTCTGGATCAGACATAATTTCAGGGTAATTATTAGGGCTGCACGATATGAGGAAAATATGCAATGTGCATGAACGTTGCTGGATATCGCAATATTACTAACAATAAACGGATATCAAAATGTACTCCGTTCTGCTGCTTTCAGTATCAGTATCATATGTTAACGGTTCAGCAGATAAAATACCATATTACCTGGAGCCCAAATATGTAGCTATTAGAGCTGTCAATCTTTGTCTATAATACCATTTGAATTTCCTTTTAATTATATTTAATAATATTAATACGTATGTATTACACTACTCAGGCTTATGCATCGTCAATGCCACTATAAGCATGTCGTGGTTGTTTACACGTTCTGTCCACTAGAGGGACTTCCAACACCAGCCTGGCCTTGAAGGGGAGCTACGTCACGGCGCGTTGCAAGCAACTTTGTTTACATTCATTTTCCACCACGAGCACACAGCGACAAACACAAAATCATCAGAGAACTCTAATCAAACATTATCCAACAAGTGTATTGAAGCGGCTCTGTTGTAAAGGCTAACGGTGTGCGGTTAGCACAATGACATGTTAGAAAGCACAGCCAAAATGATTTGTCATAAACTAAGTAACAATAGGGTTAGCCACGATGCTAACGGCATTGATAACTAAACCAACGGTGCTGTCACTACTATTTTAGTGATATATAAGCAACCTGTTTCTTGCAGATTGTCACGTTACTGAGAATACAGCTATTAGAAGGTAATATATTAAGTCGAAGCTAACTCTGATAGCTGTAGGGCAGCTAACATTAACTTTAGCTATCTCCATGAAGCTCCCAGCTAAGCTAACGTTACTATAACTCGTGATGCAGTTAGGAAACAAAAATGAGCTAACTAATGTTAAGCACTTTGGCTCATGTTAAAACTATTTTCCATCCTTCTTCCAATTTCCAGCCTGTCACTCTCCCGGTACGTAACGTTAGCTTAGACCTCACAAAGCCTTGTGTTTCTCATAAGACGTGACATGAGTGACACATGCGAGTAGGCCGAGGCGAGAAGAGGGAGATTAGCCAATGTTAGCCAACATATTTATAAAAATAAAAAAAAAATTAAAAAAACACATTCAAATAGTAATTTCAGCATTCAAATACTATTGATTTTTGTACTATTCTAATTATATTCATCTTTCGGTATTTGTTCCAACAGCCCTAGTAGCTGTTCACGACGTAAACCTTACTTTCTCATCGCGGGGTTATCCATTTATAATTTGACTGCAGCTTGCACTGCTGATCACAAGCAAGTTGGGGTCACTTAAAAAAAAAAATAAACTGCTGAAGGTGTAATGAGAGAGGACCAATGGAAGCATTACGATAAATCAGTCCGACAGGATTAACAAACCACTTTACATACTGTTGAAAAATCTGGCTAACTCAGATGATGAACCAAATCGATATGAGCCAAGTATAAGATGTTTTTAAAAACATAAAATCCTCTATTTGCATACTAGTCTCATTCCACCTAATACATTTTATTTCATGCGTGAGGAAAAATGCTGTAGATCATCACTGATGAGAGATAATTAAAGGCAGACAACTTAAGCATAATTGCTGTGAGACAGCCAGGGATAGAATATCATATGAAAACACTCAAGGCGTGGCACTTCCTTTCAAGGTCTGTTGCGTCTTGTTAACAGAAATGACACATGCAACAATATGAGCTGTTGAAAGGAGGTATGACTGGATTTAGACTCACTCCTCAGTCATCCAGCATTTCTTCACATAATCTAAATGTCAAAAGAAGGTGACTGACTGCAGTAATTTGCATGGGGCAGCCTACATTTTCTATACATTTAGTCAAGGGGCATTGCTTTTTCATATCATCAGTTACTTCTTTATCCCTGTACATCAACAATATTCCCTAAACGACTATGACATGCCCATGCTCTAGTAATCACACTTGCTGATGAATGAAGATTTAAGCCCCGTTTACACAGAGGGAAGACAGATATTTTCCTGCAGTTTGGCCTCTCATTTACACGAAAACCCCGTTTTTAATCACAGAAAACGATTATTTCTAAAAACACCGGCCAAAGTGGAGATTTTTGAAATCTTTGTTTGCACGTTTGCATGTAAACTGAGACAAACGGAGGTTTAGGCAGCCAAGAGAGAGAAAGAGGACGTGATCGGTTGCTGTTGTTGCTATTGTCGGGATTCTGATTGGCTAACGTGGGCTTGAGCTTCTCGTTACACCGCAACCTACAGGTCTGGCGTGCTCTTGACTGCATTGACAGCATATATACACGGGTACATATAAACAAACACTTTTCTGAAAACCGAGAGTTTGAAATGTCCGTTTATATGCATGTGTGTGTGTGTGTGTAAACATAGCATAAGACCAGTTTGTTCTTAAGATTAAAATGTTCATCCGATACTTCATTTATCCACCATCAGGGTTTCCCCCAGAAAAGTTGTTTAGTACGGTGGCAAGTGTCTTTTTTCCCCCCAATGAGGGCCAGTCAGAAATTGATGGCAGCATTAATGTAGAGCCCAACAGTTTGTGATATCAATCATTGATGGAACTGTGAAACTGAGAATTTAAAAGCTATAAGACAGATTCCATAGGGCCCTGCATTAAATCAGTATTAAAGATTTTAAAATATGACTACATATGTCTACGTTTCCAATCTACCCGCACCACTGTAACTATAGTTTAAAAATATATATACACACTACAAAATAATTCCCAGTGGCTTAGGCCTGGTGGGTGGCAACTTAGGCCTGGTGGGATACAATACAATGGGGGAAACCCTGACCTTTTACCTTTCAGTATACAGCGCCATGGACAACTAGTGTTAAACCTATGGTACAAAGTCAGCAATGTTGTCGAATAAAATGTTATCAATCTCACCAGCACGTCCTGGCAGATCTCTTTCAGCTCTTTCTCAATCTTCTCCCGGTACTCTTTGGCCATGGCCTGCTTCCTTTCGCTGCCGTCTGCCTTCTGCTCAATGCTGGACACCACGCGCCACGAGGAGCGCCGGGCACCCACCACATTTTTGTAGGCTACCGACAGCAGGTTACGCTCCTCGTTCGACAGCTGCTCGCTCTCCTCCGTCACAGCCTTCATTGCAGCGGCCATGTCATCATAGCGCTCAGCCTGCTCGGCCAGCTTGGCCTTTTGCACCAGTTCCTTCTGGGGTGCCTCGCTCATGACTGCTCACTGGACAAAGAAAAAGCAGAGAAGAAAAGAGGACAGCTGGCAGTCAATTAAGTGTCAAGAGAACACTTTATTTGGACCAGGACATATATACCAGAAGTTCCCATTGCTAAATAGAAGAAAAAAAATAGAATGTATAGAGCAATTAATGAGGCTAATAATAAGCCTAAACTATCAGCAAAAGAAATCTGTGTTGGTTAAAACTGATGTTGTGGCATATGATGCAACTACTGTTTTTGAGGCTTGCTGCCCTACTTCAGAGTATTTTTACAGGAAAGCACTGATGCACTCCACTGCAGTTTAAGGCTATGAGAGTGAAAGAGTAATTGTACAGGGGAGAATATTAAGGGCTATCAACTAAACAAGTGAGCACAAAAGCACGAGTACACTGACTTTACGTTTTATCTAAAGAAATTAGAAAATGAAAGTTTTGAAAAATGTCATATTGCCTAGGCACTCATTTTGGTGGACAAGGGACATCTGTTAGCTAAATAACAGGATGCAGTAAGTAAAAACCATAGACTGTAAAAATAATCAAAGTAGCATCAACTACCCATTGGTTGGTGGACTGCAGTTTTGAAGCCAGCGGTTGGCATTTTGGCCGTCACCATCTTGGCATTTTGGAGCCAGAAGTGACCATATTTGGACAATAGGGTGGAGTTGGGAAGAATGACAGGGCTAAGTGTCAAAATGAAAGACAAAAACATAGACAACACCCCAAAACAAGTTCCATGCTATTTTAATGTACAGTGTCAAGCATTGCTAGGCATCTGCTCTGATTGACAGGTCGGCATGTAGCCACGCCCTAAAGCATCCCCTATAGACTTTTATAGAAAATGACTTTATGAAGCCAGTGGTCTGCTGGAAATTAGATAGAATGCAGGTTTAAGGAACTTCACCATCAGTTTCACTTTTTAGGTCCGGAAGTTGCCGCTTGGTAAAAACGCAGTTTGTATTAAAATACAAATGTGCCTGCAAGGCCTGTGATCAGTGATTTGAGAAAAGTGGCAATACTACTATTAACCACTGTTCTATAGAACTATTAGCCCTGCCAATTACAAAGCACCATTGAGCACTATAGTTTGTTAGGAGGTGAAGAGTAAGGTACCAGCAGATGTAAATGCAGTCAATGTGTAAACTTGACAAACACATAGGAATTCTCATCACTAGATCAATAACATACATCCGTTTGACCCATCCAAAATAGCCAGCGGGGTTCCACAGAATCAATCACGTTTTTTTTCCATTCCAGAGTGCATGCAGGGTGCAGTTTTCTAAATTTGACCTGACATACACAAAAGAAAGGGAATTCTACAACAATCAAAAAAACTGGAAAAAGCGGCAACTTCCAAATTGTCAGCCTTATGACAAATCCTCTTCAGAAAGATGGATTTTTTTACAATACTTTGGAACATGCATTTGAGTTCTTTAAAAATAAAAAAACTACTTGAATCTGTCAAAGATGAAAACATGCTGTATGTCACTATGATGCAGTTAATACATGTATTTAAAAAAAGTACTAAATGTGTATTAGTATCGCAGCATTACAACCACCACTGAACAGTTTCAGCCCTGCGAGGCTGGCGATGTACCCATGGACATGATGCAACATGACCCATGGGTAAACCGGGGTGTGTACGCATTTCAATCGATAAATAAAATGTGTTACAAAAAAGTTATTTCGTAGTTACAGCTTAAGTACTAAGCTACTCGCCAAAAGAATACATGGAACAGTCATGGTATACAGATACATGCGAGATTAACTATCTTGTATTGCTGGCTAGCCTCCAGGGCAAACGCAGATGGGCCCCCCTCTTTCTCCCGTGTACACGTACACACACACACACACACACACACACACACACCACACCACACCCATTCCTGTACCTGTGGCTCGCCCAACAAGCAAGAACACGCACACTAAAGTGCGAAATTAAATCGGATTTCTGTGATTAATGTCAGTATGTTTGGCCGAGAAATACGCGCTTCCATTGAATTTAAGTTTAGTTAAATTTAACTGAGTCTGACAAGAAACACTGTTCAGCGAGTAAAAAGCAACCGCCACCGATAGGCCCTCGTGACCAGTTTCCAGTATGGTGCCGACTATTTCCTGAAAAAAAGCCTCCAAAGACAGACAGCTCTTAGAAATGGACTAGAGGTTATACACAATTTTGTAACGACTCTGATCATCGCATAACGTGCACACACAATGTCAAACGCTTCGGTTCACCTCGAACCGAAAAAGTATTAGCTTGGTTGGTTCGCGTGACGCTAAGCTTTTAAAAATGTTTGCACCTGGGTTTAGCTAACGTTAACCGTCTGGTGGAAGATTTGATATGAATCCCATTTTGTCTCGTATTGATACGAGACTAAATGTATTGATAGTTTTGCTACCGTTAATGCATTAACCTACTTGACGCCAAACGCCAGCAACTGAAACTAAGACACATCACCGTGCCACGGTCATCAAATGTTAACGTTACATCCGCTAAAACTGAGATTGAAATACCCAAAGAATAATGGACATTTAACATTAACGTTATATGCGACAGTATTCCTCAAAGACAATGCATCCTCACCAGTTGGCTACAGGCACACTGACCCAATTAGCATAACCTGATAAATAACTAATTCACAGGTTTACCATTTGTAGCCAATGCAACAGAATATCAGAGATTAAACCTTCGACCTGACCCGCATTCCACGCCTGATGTTCCATTCTAAAACCAGCTATTAGACATATCCCAAACTGTAGCCTAGCTAGCCATTGTTCTTTCCTCGGATGATTGTCGCCGCTACACGCAACCCGCTGTTGCAGGCAGGCGCTTCCATTATCACTATATTTTACGAAGAGCTAGAAGACCTAACGATACATTATGCAAACGTAAAAGTGGAAGTTTTAAAAGCTTTAAATCCTTCATACCTGAGTACTGGCAGATAGCAGTGATTTCGGCGTTCCAAACTACAGCTGATTCTCCCAGCCCGTCTGTCTGAATGCAGTCCACGGGGTTTCCCTCCAATCACACCAGTCCAAGGCACGGAGCAGGGGGGACTGACGTCAAACGTTACCCAGGCAACCGAACACGAGACATTGTGGGAGGTGTAGTTTCCCCACCCATAACCATTACTTCCCTAGTGTTTATCACAGTTTTTTTTTTAGAGTAAATATAACATTAAATATTACAAATATGACATTTGTCACACTCCTTAATGTAGTCCATTTTTGCAACCCCAAATGCATTCCAAGCACTTCTGATTCATTTCCATGTGTCATGGTGTTGCATCTGAGCAAGCAGAGATACCAAATTATAATAAAACCTCAACTTGAAACATCACAGTATCTGATATAGAAGTCAAGGTCACATACAGGTTCCAACACTGTCCTAACAGAACAAACTTTTGTGTTACAACAGAGGCAGCGACTGAGACAGCACATACTATAGGCCTACTGTGTAGGGACTAACGCTGAAAGGAATTCTTAAACCTTGAATCCCGCCCATGATATAGGCGCTGTGACATCAGATCATGGCTGTGTGGAGCTGATTGGTGATAGGATCACATTTTATCTAGAGACCACCAAGAGTCTTACTAGAGTGATATTTCTCTAACAAAATGAGATACTGTCATTTCCAACACTGGGGAAATTGTGTCTGGAATTGCTGGAGATGCTGAGGGCATCACAAACTAGAACACAGGACAAAGCACCACAGTATATCTTGCCTAATAGAAACTACTATTTCTGCATTCTGGTTGGTTTCCAAGGGGAGAGAGTGAAGCTATTTTTGCCTTGTCACATGTTTTCCCCTTGGGCCAAGATTTCAAGATTGTAACCTATTTAAAGGCAGATCAGATAGTGTCGGCTGTAGAATGCACAGGCACCAGTTCAACAAAAACAAAAAAAGTGCATTTCCTCACTTGTTGTCAAGGTGTGGTCCAGGAGGGTTGTAGTACTAAACAAGAGGAATTTCAAGTACATTGAAAAAATAAGAGCAGAGTGACATGAGTGGTGAGTTCTCATTCAGTCCACACACACACACACACACACACAACATACACACACACACACACACACACACAAACAATAATGTCTGTTCTGGATCAAATCAACAAAGAAATGGACATCAATGTATCAGTCTCTTCATACGTCATTAAAATCTGCAGTGTTGTCTGGGACAGTATCCAGCAGAATTTCCAACAGGAACAGCATAATGAGCTGAATCTTGCTGTCGCAGAGACCTTTGATGACTGTGAAGATTCAAGCCTCTATATCTGTGGGAATTCACACTGCTGAAGTTGCAAAATCCCAACCAGCTCCACTTATTCTCCTCATAATTCTCCATTAATGTCTCTTAGACAACAATCAGTAAGGTTTCTGTGTGACTGTTTGTTATTTCTTTTAAAATTTAAAGAGACCCTCTATGGATGTCATCCGGGTGATCTCAGCTTGGGCTGGGAGCATAGACTATATAAATGGCCATCTTGGCAATGCCTGACATTGGCTAATCCAATAATGGGCAAAGAGGTGGAGTGTGGATGGAGCTGAGGCGAGCCGAATGAAGCCTACAGTCTGTGCTCGCCTCCTGTGACGGCACCCACCTGTCGCTGAAAGCAGACCGCCCTTATTATTTTTTTTAATTATTTTTTTGTGAGATTTTTTTGGCATTTCAGGCCTTTATTTTATAGGAAAGTTTAGATACGAAAGGGGAGAGAGAGGGGGAATGACATGCAGCAAAGGGCCGCAGGTTGGCATTGAACCTGCATCCGCGAGGACTGAGCCTCTGTACATGGGCCGCGCATGCCCTACCAGGGGAGCTACCCAAGCGCCCCATCACCCTTATGATTATGCATACATTTAAGCCCCCCCCACTAGGCTGTAGACATGTTTATTTCTGCTGTAAAGTTGGGCATTAAACATAGGGGTCTATGGGGATAAGTCCATGGATAAGTCTCACACTGCCAGACCTTCCTCCACAGCGCTGCAGAGGAGGGTCTGGCTAGTCCACACAGCATTCCAGGATGGGAGAAAAACGTGTTCTGGTTTATTGGCATTTCTTTAAACCAATCACAATAGTCAGACAGAGCAACGGTGCTGCTGCAAAATAGCCTCGTGAAGGAACTTGTTTTGGTGGAACATGTTGGTAGAACAAAAAGGTTGTTTTAGTCGTGCAACAGAAAACTCAGATTGGACAGATAGTCTAGCTAGCTGTCTGGATTTACCCTGCAGAGATCTGAGGAGCAGTTAACCTTAGTCCTCACAAATCCACTGGATAAGGGACCTAAATAAGGGACATCCAGCAGAATTTCCGGTGGCACCTGAACAATCCCGGAAATGAAACGTCGTCGATATAGACTAATGGGGATATACTCCTTTTTGGAGTCAGCTTTAAGTGGCCACACGATGAACTGAAGTCTTTTTGCACTCTCGCATTGGCTTAATTTTTTCAGCACCGGAGGTTGCCTGTTGCTGCTTGGCTTAACGGAACGCCTGTGTTACAAACGCAGACGTTATCCAGGCATAGAAGCTCTAATGGAAGATGCTTTTGAGATGAATAGTAAGATTTAGTGGTTTTGTAGCTTTACCCATTAGGTACTAAAGGATGTGTCGACCTCTGTGACTTTAATTTTGACCATTATTCTATAATTGTGAATCTATTGTAAGTGCCCCAACTTTATGAAAGTGCAATTCTAATCACTGGGGTATTCTTTTAAGGATAAACCCCTTGAGAGAACACACACACACAAACACGTGACATATTTAGAAATTCTTGCAAATTTAATAAAAAATGAACTGAAATCTCTCATTTATATAAATATTCAGACCATTATTTCAGTGGTTTGTAGAAGCCATTTTGGCAGCAATTACAGCTTTGAGTCTTCTTACGTCTCTACAAGCTTTGCACATCTGGATTTGGGAAGTTAATCCCATTCTTTCTGTCAGATCCAGTTTTTATGTCGACCAAACTGTACGCGAGTCCTGAGAAGACTATGAGACATGCAATAATAATACAGTCAAAAATATTTTACTTTTTCGATTAAATTAACGCAGGTCAATAAACTCTACATGTCTGTCCCTTGATGTGATTCTCATTTTGTGGCCCTTAGTGAAATTGATTTAGATCCCCCTGTTCTATGGGTTTGAGTCATGGCTTTGGCTGGGCCACTCAGGGACAATCAGTCATTGTCGTGCTGAAAGGTGAACCGGTGCCCCGGTCTGAGGCCGCGTGCGCTCAGATCAGGTTTTCTTCAAGGACATCTCTGTATTTGGCTGCATCCATCCGTCCTCAACTCTGACCAGTCTCTCTGTCCCTGCGGCTGTGAAGCACCCCAACAACATGATGCTTCCACCACCATGCTTCATCACAGCGATGGTATTAGCTAGGTGATGAGCATTTCCTGGTGTTCGCCAGACATACAGACACATTTTATTTTTATTTTTTTGTCTCAGACCAGAAAATCTTTTCCCTCATTCCATCTTGTGAAGGCCTCATCATTGCATGGGTAGAATCTTGGCTGAATCTCACTTCCCTTATTTGATATCTCCTCGCTCCTCGGTTGAGCCGGAAGTTGTTCTGGCCCTCCTTATTTCTGCCCCGAGGAGCGAGGAGTGAGCATCGAGGAGGGCTCATCGAGGAGCTATGAGCGAGGATACACCAGAGCAACCTCCCCAGGAGCCGTGCAGCTGAAAGCCGTTGCTAACTCCGCCCAAGCAGCTGACCAATTCAGTGGAAAGGACGTGTCATCCCTCTACAACACATTTCCTCATTTCCTCTCTCCTTCCATGATTTCCTTGCGTCTCTCCCGTGCTTCCTCAAGGGAAGCAAGTGGAGGAGCCAGGGATGCAATTTAAGGCAAGCAAGATCCAGCCAAGGTCTCAAATGCAAGTCTCCTTCAAAAACAATTCAAGGCACAATGTAGGGTCTGTGACAAAAACTAAAATGCCTTTATTTTACATCACATTATGCATTAAAAAAACTAAAACTAAAACCTTCAAGAAAAACCAAAACTAAACTAAAACTATATTTTTTTTTAATTATTTCAATTTTTAAAAAAAGGGTTTTAAAAATAGCATGATATCCGTCAACTCTTGTGACATTGAACCACAGAAATTGAACGGACTTGACATGAGATGGCTCTGTGCCGTAAATGCTTCACATCGGCCACTCAAGTAGCATAAAGATTAAACATCATGGCTATTCTCCAATCCTGTATTTTGTTTGTATATCTAGTTACTTACTTCTGAGACTTTATACCTGACTTTTTGTTGTTGTTGTCCCATCATCCCCCAGATAATCTGTTTACTCATGTTGTCAGAGTCCTTTAAAGGTCCCATGACATGGTGCTCTTTGGATGCTTTTATATAGGTCTTAGTGGTCCCCTAATACTGTATCTGAAGTCTTTTTCGCGAAATTCAGCCTTGGTGCAGAATTACAGCCACTAGAGCCAGTCCCACAATGAGCTTTCCTTAGGATGTGCCATTTCTGTGTCTGAAGCTATTGAGGAGGAGAGGGGGGGGGGCAAAGTGGAGGGTGGGGGTGTGGCCTTGACCAACTGCCACTTTGCTCGTTTGAAAGCCATGATGTCTCTCTCTCTCTCATGGGTGGGCCAAATTCTCTGGGCGGGCAAAGCAGAGAAAGGGGAGGTAACCTTGCTCCTTATGACCTCATAAGGAGAAGATTCCTGATTGGTCCATCTGAGCTTTCATTTTCTCAAAGGCAGAGCAGGATACCCAGGGCCTGGTTTACACCTATCACCATTTCTAGCCACTGGAGGACCATAGGCAGGCTGGGGGAACTCATATTAATGTTAAAAAACCTCATAAAGTGAAATTTTCATGCCATGGGACCTTTAATACTCCATATGCCTTTTACTCAAGAGTGGCTTCCGTCTTACCACTCTACCACAAAGGCCTGATTGTGATTGAAGATACTCCGTACAAACCCTAACCAATCTCTGCAAAGGACTTCCGAAGCTCTAGAGCAGAGGTGTCAAACATACAGCCCGTGGGCCAGAATTGGCCTGCCAAAGGGTCCAATCAGGCCCACTGGATGACTTTGCAAAGTGTGAAAATTGCAGAGAAGTAATTCATTCCAATTCCAAATGTACCACTTTAATATAATATCCAAGTTCTTTTTCCGTAAATTTAAGACTTCAAACTTAGAAATTGAGTTTTTTGTTATTATTTTATTTTTCATTATTACCACGCTCTCACGGGTTTGTAACATTATTATTATTTTTTCTTCATACAATGGCCTTAGAACGCTGTCGTAGCAGAAGCAACTTGCGTTTGCCAACATCAAGCTGACAAGAAACTCTAAAGTTTCTGATCTGGAGTGGTTTACTAGTCTGGCCTACTTGAGATCAAATTAGGGGTATGTGGCCCATGAACTCAAATGAGTTTGACACCCATGCTCTAGAGTGACCGTTGAACTCTTGGTCCCCTCCCTGACCTAGGCTCTTCTAGGCCCCATGACCATCTCTACTGCCACTGTGCACCTGGGAACATTCCAAGCTTTAGAAATGGTTTCAAAGCCCTGCCCTGATCTATACCTCGCCACAATGTTTTCACAGGTCTTTAGCTTCTTGGACTTCTTGGCTTGGTTTTTGTCCTGACATGGAGTGTGAATTGTAGGGCTTTATATACAGAGGTGTTCCTTTCTAAACTATGTCCAATCAATTCAATTTGCCACAGGTGGACTCCAATCAAGTTCTAGACACATCCTGAGGATAATTCAAGCAAACACGATGCACCTGGCCACAATTTGGAGTGCCCCAGCAAAGGGTCTGAACACTTATGTAAAGGAGAGATTGAAGTTTTCAATTTGCAAAAAATTCTAAAAACATGTTTTCCCTTTGTCATTATGGGTTGAGTGATTTATTGATGGCAAAAATGGCAAATGTATCCATTTAAAAAAACATCTACAACACAATAAAGTGTGCAAAAAGTGAAGAGGTTTGAATACCTTGTATACAGTATATTATATTATATACTGTATATATATATATATATATATATATATATATATATATATATATACACACACACAGTACAGGCCAAAAGTTTGGACACACCTTCTCATTCAATGTGTTTCTTTATTTTCATGACTAATTACATTGTAGATTCTCACTGAAGGCATCAAAACTATGAATGAACACATATGGAATTACGTACTTAACAAGAAAGTGTGAAATAACTGAAAACATGTCTTATATTTTAGATTCCTCAAAGTAGCCACCCTTTGCTTTTTTGATAACTCTGCAAACCCTTGGTGTTCTCTCAATGAGCTTCATGAGGTAGTCACCTGAAATGGTTTTCACTTCACAGGTGTGCTTTGTCAGGGTTAATTAGTGGAATTTTTTCCCTTATTAATAAAAAAGCAAAGGGTGGCTACTTTGAAGAATCTAAAATATCAGAGATGTTTTCAGTTATATTATATATATATATATATATATATATATATATATATATGTGTGTGTGTGTATATATGGATTTATTACATGTCTCTAGCAACACAGAATTTCTAAAGCAACCAATCGATACCAATAGCTCAAAAGTGTGGCTAATGAAGAAGCCACATTATTAGTGTGTGTGTGTCAGTCCTTAAATTCTGGGCCCTGTAGAAAGGCATCCTCTATGGGCCCCTTCCCGCATCCACAGCTATTCATTCTAGTATCTATTTGGGCCCTCCTCACATGAGGGCCCTGGGTACTCAGTCCCATTTTTCCCCCCCAGTCCGACGCCCCTGGTCCTTACAACACACCCACTGGAGAAGTGATTCATTATAACCTTTATGCTACATTTCTCATTCTAGAATTGGTGTTACCATACATATACATACGGGTCTGTGTTGCTTGGCTGTGTATTGATGCTCGCATGGCTTCTTATACTGAATGGGGATACTGTCGATGTGTAACTGTGCTAAAGTCTTGCTGCTGCTTCCTGTAGCTCTGCATGGCGTACTGAGAAAGCTTATTTGTTGCTCTAGCTGTCTGTGTGGTGTCTTGTTGACTTCTGTCTGTATAGTTTAACCTGTACTAATGTCTTGCGGTTTCCTGTTGCTCTGGTCTTAAATCATCTGGCCAAAGGAATACAGTTGAAAATTTGCCGGCTGGCTAACACTGGCACATTTACAGAAATATTAATTAATATGTCTTGTCCTTTATAAAATAAAGAATAAGAAAATTTTGGGACAAAACATAAACGGTCAAGCTAATAAAACTCTTGGATTATTATAATTTATAATATATAATTAGAGCACTAACCTAAAGGACTGAAGAGCAGAGGTAGATGAGGAAGTGATTTATTTCCATCACATCGTTTATAGATGGTGTTCACTGTAATATGATAGTGATTATGATGGTTTACCGATAACTACAGTACAGTTTTTTCCAGGTGATGTCTGAATAAGCATTACATTTTCTGATGTTTTTGGCGCTTTTTTCAATGTTTTTGGTGCATTTTCTGACATTTAACGCTTCTTTTCACTACCATGTATAAACACCACTAACAACAACTTATTATCACTAGTTTTACACTTATTTTTGGAATTAATGATCAAGAAACATATTTTATAGGAAATTATACCTAATCCTTGAGTTAAAAAAGTAGAAATTATGAACTATTTAGACTAATATTAAAGGAAGGATAATCACAGAAAGGTAAACGCTCAGTGAGGATACTGTTTCAAAACATTTCAATAATTTTTTCAAATGCTAAAAAATTGAAGTAAGTAAGTAAAGTGTATTTGTATAGCACCTTTCACAGCTAAAGATCACAAAGTGATTCACAATAAAATGTAATACAACAAATGAAAATACAAGAAAATGTAAATACAAATAGAAAACATAACAACCATAAAAACCCCTCGACTAACTAAAAGCCTGCTTGAATAGCTGAGTCTTCAATTGCTTTTTAAACTATTCGACAGAATTCACCCAACGTAGAGATGGAGGCAAGACATTCCACAGCCTAGGAGCCACTGCTTGGAATGATCGGTACCCTCTAGTTTTAAAATGAGTGCGGGGAACCACTAATAGCCTCTGACCTAATGACCTCAGACTACGGGTGGGAGTATGCAGCTGTATGAAGTCAGAGATGTAGGGAGGAACTTGACCGTGCAGGGCTCTAAAAGTAAGGACCAGGATTTTAAATTGAATTCTATACTGGACTGGTAACCAGTGAAGTGATGCTAAAACAGGTGTAATGTGTGCTCTTTTGTTAATGTGAGTTAAAAGCCTTGCCGCAGAGTTCCGAACAGCCTGGAGACGGTAAAGCTCCTTCTTACTCAAACAGGTAAAGAAACTATTACAGTAATCTAAACGAGCATGAATGATCACACTAGTGTTCTTAATTTGGAAATATTCCTCAGTTGGAAGAAACAGTTTCTAACTAATTGTTTAGAGTGATGCTCCAGGGACATAGCTCAACCAAAAACAACACCTAAGCTCCTGAGGCTCGGTTGGACAGATACGCCAAAGTGCTTTATCTGAGGAATTCTACTTTGATACTACTACTTGTTTTATCTGAGTTCAGAAGCAAAAAGTTGTCACATAACCACTGTTTGATACTAGTCAAGCAGTTGATTAAAGAAGAGTTTCCTTAAACAAGCAGTACAGTTGAATATCATCCGCATACAGATGGTAAGATATGTTGCTAAATTGACTAATTATCTGTCCTAGAGGAAATAGCCTATGTACAAAAGCAACAGAATAGGTCCCAAGACAGAACCCTGAGGTACCCCACACAACAACTCTGCAGTTTCAGACATGCTCTGATTCACATAAACTCTCTGGGCCCTATTTTAACGATCTGAAACGCAAGTATGAAACGCAAAACGCAAGTAGCTTTGTGGGCGGATCTCGGGCGCTGTTGCTATTATAACAGCGGGATAAATGACTCTTGCGCCCAACGCAAATCTAAAATGGGTTGGTCTGAAGTAGCTAGTTGTGGTTTGGGCGTAACGTGAAAATAAGCAATCAGAGCGTCATCTCACATTCCTTTTAAGAGCAGGCACGCTTGTTCCATGGCGGATTGCTATTATAACGGCGGATTTGCCTGGCGCACGCAAGCGGGAGCTGTCCGAGATTCGGCAAAGTAATAAATGCCCATCTTGACCGGGTGGCGATGTTGCTGCGGCCTCTCGGTTGCATATCCTCAAGTCTGGAGAGGATTGCTGCAGCCATCGAGCGTGGGCCTCCAAACGCACCACCTGCTCCTGTTGTGCCGCTTCCTCCTCCATCCACCCGCTCCACCAGGAGCACATCGCGCATTACTCCCGGACCAGATTCCACCGGAGTGTCCAATCCCAACCTAGTTCAACATCACGTCTCCTTAAGTCCTCTAATATTTCCTCATTTATGTCATCAACACATCTATGATTCATGGAAATGTTGTGTAAAACACAACAATCCACAAAGAATGCTGCGAATTTTTGAGGACTGTACTGTAAAGTGCCTCCTCATCTATCCAAACACCTGAAGCGCATTTTCAGTAATATTTTTCTTTGTAATTATGTATGGTTTTCAAAAATGGGAAATGCTGTAGATGAGAGAAGTGTATGTGTGTTGTGCACACGCTACATTATGGCCAAGCATGCGCCCCTAAAATAGCATCTGAATAACGCGCCACTGACTTTAGACCAGGTTTTTCCTGGTCAGTGGCGGAATTGTTTTCTGAAACTGCAAAATAGCACCAGGGAACGTTTGCGCCAGAACATGCCTCCTCTTTTCGCTGAACCGCCCCCTGCAGCGCAAATACATTCCCTAATTTACGGACGTGCGTCTGTGGAAGGAAAAGTCCACTGTGCGTTGGGTGCAAAATAGGAACGATACATGCGTCGGTGTACAAAGGCAATTGTGCTGAGTGCAAGATAGGGCCCTAAAACTTCTACCAGAAAGGTAAGATGAAAACCATTTTAAATCTGATCAAGACATCCCAACCAGATCACAGTCTATTTATCATAATATTATGATCAATAGTGTCAAAACCAGATGAAAGGTCCGGTAGGACCAAAACTGTATATCCCTTAGAGTCAGCTGACATCATAATATCACTAGAAACTTTAAGTAGTGCAGTTTCCGTGCTTTTTACGGAAACCAGACTGGAATCACCCAAAGTTCAATGAAAGTACAGATCCAAACTTATGTTGTACTTGCGAAGCGTGTTGTATGGAATCGTCCATGTAATTTTTGTGTAATCAAAATTAGGTAGTTAAAAAGAAACCCATATTTTTGATATAGAAATTTAGAAAAACAGGTCAAATTTGACCTGAAGACAACACAAGGGTTAAACTCACGCAAGATTTTACTGGGGCACAGCAGATCAACACTGGGGCATATGCCCCAGCGAAAGGGGTCTAGCGATGCCTAAGCACTACGCTAATAATCCGTACAGCTCAAAAGGCCATTAAACAACCTAACACAAACACTCACACATGCATACACAAATAATAAAATGCATATTTCTACATGATAAAAAAGCACAACTTAGTAATGGTTCATGAAAAAGTTAAACCTTTATTATAAGGCCATACATAACATTGTATGGACAAAGAGATGATTATTACAAAAGTAAAAACATGGCTGGTTGTCAGTCCAGACTTTAGCACAGTAATACAGTGTCTGTGGTTAATGACCAGTAGGTCCAAATGTATTGAAAATAGTTATTTTGTATAAATTAAATTTCTGTGTATTAGCACGCTACAAAAAGAAACTAATGTAAAAATAAAAACCAAAAATAACTTTACTTTTTTTACAGTGTAATGTAGACTTTAAATGTAGGTTCAGAGTCAAAATACTTTTGCACCACCATGATGGTTTAACACTAAAGAGCAAAACGACACTGCACTTGGGATCATTTTCACATTGAGATGACTGTGTGAGACCGGTTACGCTGCAAAAATACAATAGTGATGAGCCAAATCACTATCAAATATTACAGCGATGCATACAATTATACCATTATTACAATGACAAAGAGGGCGGATAGGAGCAGATCGTTAGCGTTATCATTTACAATGCGCAGTGCCAACTTATGTTTACCCCAATTCACTCAACAGACCCCTTCTAACAGTGTCAAAGAACTGTTTTAAAGCAGTCATACCATTGCTTTATGATAAGAGAAGTTAAGGAAATTGTGTCACTGAAGGGTTTGCTATGAGTAGACTTGCAGTGCCCTCTCTGGTCAACTTTTTCTCTTTTGCACATGAGAAAGTTACACAGTTGACATGAACTAGACACATTTCATGAATATCTGAGGAGATGCAATACAATGCACAATTTCAGTACCCGTGTAGCACAATGTTTATTATGTTCTTCATATCAACAAAAATTATAGACCTGTCTTGAAACTTTTTAAAATTATCCAGGCAAGGAAAAAATAAAAAGTAAATCTGAATCTACTCAAAAGAACATTATTCAGTGGGAGTGGTTTTGAATAAGTGTCTTTCCAATCTCACCATCCAAAGTCATTCTGTTAATTATAAGCCCAACCCTGGCACATCACAAATTAGTTTCAGAAAAAATCCATAATGGGTTTCACAGTATATTGGATTTGGATGCAGAGGACTTCCAATGATCACCCCAGTGTTACAACTTTGTTCAGCTGAGCCATTGCCAATTCAGAATGTCTTCTAAATTCAAAGCATCAAAGTCTTGAAACAGTGGGAGCCCTGACATGGTGTAATGGTGGCCGGGCCTATGGACATGCTGGTCTTGTGCACATAACATTTTTGAAATGATCAGATAAGAATATTGCATACAATCGGAGATAAAAAAAAATACATACATGTTTGGCACAAGCCAAGAGAGGGTAGCTGTCAGTACTGGACCCAGATCAAATTCTGGTTTGTGGAGGATAGCTTTGTAACAAACAAAAAAATACAATTTGGATAAAAGAACATGGGCAGGCAGTTCCAGTAACACCCCTGCATAAAAACACTCAATAACTAAATTAGAGAGCATGAGGATTAATTGAAGTTGTACTGAAGATATCTTATCTAAAACATTATAAAATGTATAAGCCTGTCCTGAATCAGCCCCACCTGTCTCACTGAAAGACCGGTGAATCTATTACGCCTCCACACTGACCAACTCCGGGGGCATGGAGGACTTAGGATGTTTGCTTTCAAAGTGCTGCTTAAAGGTCTTCGGGTCGGGCATTTGTGTCTGAGAAAGTGTGGGAAAGAAAAAAAAAGTGAAAAATTAGAAAATATACTTTGACAGTATATGAAAAGCACACTAATAAAAATGTTTTGCATCTAGCAGAGTTCCGCCCATTTACAGTGTACCCTCATGAAATTATATGTTTGCTCACATACATCAAAGGCGCCCACAAAAGGTGGATATCTGGGCACATATTTACCAAGCCTCTGAGGATTACTCACAAGAGCAATGCTAAGAACTGACTTAAAGGTCCAATATGTAATACTGACAACTAGTGTTTAAAATAGTTACTGCAGTACAAATTCAAAATCCTGGAGAGAGTCGTCTCCCCCGCCCCCTCCTCCCCAGACTCGAAGTTCACAGAGGTTGCCAGGCTGAGACCAGAGCATCCACAACAATGTTGCTAGACGCTTGTCTCACATAACCAGACATTACTTCACAGCACAGCGGAGTAGCTAACGTTAGATGCTGGCTATATTGACCATCATAAAAGGCCGTGCTCATGCAGAGCTCTGTACCCAACTGACAGACACACTTTTTCGGCTTAGAATTACGGTAGGAACCGCTAAAAACCCCACAACCTGGCCGTCCTCTCTACACGCCAGACAGACACACTTCCTCGGCTTAGAATTATGATAGGAACCGCTAAAAATAACACTACCTTGCCGTCCTTTCCCCCCGACTGAACACACTTTATTGGCTTAGAATTATGGCAACAATTGCTAAACACACTGCAAACTCAAGGTCCTCTCTTCCCGATTTACAGCCCCCCTCCCTTGGCTTCAAATAACTCACCGCTGTCGGCTACGGCCGCTGAGCAGTCTACGCGATGTAAACGGCCGTGGCCCGCTTGCCTGGTCCTCCGGTAACGTTAGCAGTTAGCAGGGTTAGCATGGTGGTGTTGGCCAGGACCAGTCGGGATCACTTTACTGGCTGTGTCTCAATTGTTTTTGCGAGTAACCAACTTGGGTACTCTAGTTATATAATTCAATGGGAGTAGCTAGTGACATAAAATGCCCATCCCTAGTAGCCGTGATAAATTAGCCTGAAGCTAATGCTTAGCTACCTGTTCAGGAGGAAATTAGTCAACTCGGCGTCCTTTTGGGCTCTAAGCTGTCTCCATCTTTCAAATACATCTCCAATATTTACCCAGACAGGTTTGTTACGTCTCTGGTCACGCAATTGTTATAAACATGCCGTTTTTTTTGTCGGGTAGAATCTATCTCCGTTGATCCTGTTAGTTAGTTTGCTGCTTTCATGACTGTACTAACGTTACAGCTGTAGCGCGCTGGGTTTACGTTTCTACAGGTATATCTGGCAACCCGGCCTGGCTGTCAAACTGGGCAGTTGATACCAACACACAGGCCAAAACACAAACAGAAATTACCTCACGGAACGGAAATTTCAAAAGGAGAAAATACTGGCATTAGCATTGTTGTCAGAAAAGATAGTATTTCAACTTAGCATGTTTCCTTAATATCTGATGATGCATTGGGGTCATTTTTGGATTTATTACAGTAAATATATTACATATTGGACCTTGAAGAGTAAAACAATTCCTGTCTTAAAGCTGCGCTTAAAAGTTAGTTATCAAGTAGTCTCACTTTGCCAGACCTTCCTCCACAACACGGAGGAGGGTCTGGCTAGTCCACACAGCATTCCAGGATGGGAGAAAAACGTGCTGTGGTTTATTGGCATTTCTTTTAAACCAATCACAATCGCTGCAAGGTGCCCTGGTGCCGCTGCAAAATAGCCTCGGGAAGGAACTTGTTTTGGTGGAACGTGTACGTTCAAAAGCTGTTTTAGTTACTAGGGTATCTGAGGAGCAATTAACCATAGTCCTCAGAAATCCACCGAAGTTTAGAATAGAACCCCGGAAGTGGAAGGTCGTGGATATAGACTAGTTATCAAGCATCTCAGTTATAATTTAAATAGAGATGCACCGATTACAACTTTCTAGGCCGATTCCGATTTTCTTTGAGTTAGGCCAGCCGATACTGTTTTTAGCCGATTCCGATTTAATTTTTTCTAACCACTTTACAGCACACACAAATATTTATTTTTCTTTTCTTTGATAGGACATTTAGCACATAACATAGAAAAATGTTTTAACAGTGAAAGGATCACTATAAAATAGAACTAGATAAATTACTCCTGGTGTGGGAAATTCACACACATCTAAAGTTCAATGTTGGAACCATTTCCTTCTTTTCACATCCAATATCCAACTAAAATAAATGTGATTTGGGTTTTTGGTGTCGTCCCTCCAGGCCCTACTTTTTCCTTGCAGGTGTTGCATATTGCAAACTCGTTATCTTCTGCACACATGCTGAATAATTTCCAAACAGCTGACATGTTGCAGGTTAATTAACGAGGTTCCCTACATGTGGAAGAATAGCGCCGACACGCGATTCACACCGCCAGCGGGTACGTGCGACACACGGCGGAAAAGTTGAGAGAAAGGAAACTTTTGGAAACTGTGCTGTGCGTCTGTGTGTGCGTGTGTCCTTGAGAACTCTAACTCGTATAACTTATGTTGTCAGTTAATTGTAGCGTTGACCGGCGTGAAACTGGCATATGTCAGACTGACCTGCCGGTCGCCGGTCATGGCCGAGCACGTGAAAACCGGCCAATTCTGGTCACCGGCCGGTCTATCGGTGCATCTCTAAATTTAAATGAAGTGTAGGACTATATCTTAAGTGTCAGTCTTAAAGACATTTTGCTGTCTTTGGCCCTGGGTCCGTATTTATCAAACTTCTCAAAGTGCCATTTTAGTCTTAAGTGCTAAGAAGTGCTGAGTCAATACTTAAAAGTGTTCTTGTGAGTAATTCTTAGAGGCTTGAGAAATACGGCTCAGGTCTTTCACCACATGGTCACTGATGGTTTAAAAGACATGTAATACACCATGTTAAAAAATGCCAAAGTGTTCATACTCTTTCAGAGCTGCTACCTTCAAAAGGTGATGGGAGAGGCTGGTTGCCAATAATCGCCAGGACAACAGATTACTTAATCAAAAAATCTAATATTGCATTTACAGGTGACATAAGGTAACCACCTTTCCTGGGGAGTTTAAGTACTAAAATGTAAAGAGGAAGTAAAGCAAGAGTTTGCATATATATATATATCAGTTAATATCTGTCCCAGCTGTTAGTATAGAACTACGCTGGCAACACACCGAGACAAACAGTTCAACTCAGCAGCGAACACAGACAGCGGCGGAGGTAGGAATAAGCAAAAATGTGCAGAGAAGACTTCACGAAGCACTTAGGAGCTCTGCACATTTTCATACCTGCAATGCGCGTCTGGACAATCACTGAAGAGGGCGTGACTGCCAGACAGTCTCGGAAAGATAGAAAATGTGGCCAGAGCCTCCTCAACCAACTTTCTGAGAGGGCTTTTTAACACTTTCAGAGTGTCTAAAAGAGCATATACAAGAATTGGTTATAGTCCCCCAAAGATGACACAGGCAGGGAGCAGGACTACAATTCATACTTACACTACAGTCTCTTCATACACACAAGTCTCATTGTTGAGAACAACTTAATGTACCTCAGTACTGTAAGGCATGTGGCTCCTTTGCCTGGCCCTCCATCTACTGATATCTATTCTGACTTCACGGTTAAAGATATCAAACTCATAAAAGAATAATTTGATGTTCTGTTCTCCGCCTAAGCACATACCCGACACACAGTGCACGTGTAGACTAAAGCAGCCTTAGCTGCTGCCTTCTGGTCATGGCCTTTGCTCTTCTTGATGTCTGCCTGCTTTTTGGCATTCTTCTGCTGGGACTGGAACTTCTGGTGCCCACGGGCCATATCTGATGCTAGACCTGAAGAAATGACACAAGAATTGGATCAGCACAACACCATGATGAAGGTGATGAGCCATAAACTGAGACACACAATCAAACCTAAAACCTTCTGAGAAGGGGATGGAAAGGGAAATGGAAAGCACAGAGGGATTGAAAGACGCACTAAATGTTACACCAGTTGAGGCTTCCAATGAAGCAACCTTGATGATTAACAATTTAAGAACAGCTGTCTAACAGGATCAATAGGCTTCAAAATGTGCAAGGCAGCAGTGGCTGTGAAACATCTTTAAGAAGTAGGTTAATTGCTGCTTTTTTTGGGTCACAAGGATAGGGCAATTACATTAGAAATTTCCCCAAAGAAAATCAGACTGCAGATTTTCAAAGTTATTATAGACAGAATAGAACTAGGTCAGTGATACGGTTATATGAACTTTGTTTTGAATGGATACTGATGGGGCAGGGGCTGTTAATCCATCAATACACTGGGGTCAATCAGCTCAATTTAGTATAGTATAGAGGATCTTTGCTTTAGCTAATGCTGTTTCTTTGTTAATTACCTCTGCTAGCAAACAACAGAAACACGTCTAAACGCTGCTGTGTGGTGGGATGCGCTGGAATGGGGTAAAGAACCCATAAAAACATTCCGCAGAATTCCACAGATTTTCAATCTGGATCACCGCAGAAAACTGTAAAGTAAAAACAAAACAAAATCCGCAGTTCCCATAATTAAGTTTTTATAAGCTGCCAAACTGAAAACAGAGTTTTTAGGAAGACCAAAGTGGATAGTCAAACATGAGGCATCAGAAGGAAGAATGGGAAAACGGCCGTTTTCCCATTCTTCCTTCTGATGCCTCATGACGGTGGGCTCTAGCAGTAATGTTAGCCAACTCTAGCTAGCTACCGAGCCCGACGGTTGCAAAGGGATGCTGTGGAAGACAGGTCGTCTTAGGAAAACAAAACTCACATCTGGAAGTAGCTACAGTTATAGAATAAATATGACAGATATTTAATTTATTACTAATCAAGAGAGGCAGACATTCTGTTAGACGGTTGCTACCGCGTTTACGTTAACGTTATAGAATAGTTTTGTGACACTATTTTGTTTACAGGAACACATAACGTTAACTTTACAGAAAATAGGAATGTTGATAGCTATTAGGCATTAAAAGTCATAATACACATTTTGTAAATGCCTTACCAGTGTAAATAAATATATTACTGAAGATAGCCACCAAAATAAAATTCAAGAAACGCCATGTTAAATTCCCTGGACTTTCCACAGCTTCCAGTGGTTTTTCCTCATTGTGCTGGTGCGCATGCCCACCAGCCCCACACTATGCTGCCTTCATGTGTTGTCAGTGGTCGCGACTAAAGCGTTCAACTTGTGGGTATATGGTATATATGGGTTGGATAGGAACATTTCTGACAGCACGTAAAGGCAGCATCAGTTCCATCCTCTCTTGTAAAAGAAAAGGCGGTGTCAAGGCTACTTACAGCTGAAAAAATAATAAAATAAAAACTCAAATACGAATGTAACAAAGTTTATGAGCGTAAAGCAGCACTTTAACTATACAAAACACGTTTTTAAAATAACGCGCAAAGCCAGCCACATTTGTGGGTTACATTTGTGATTAACATTTTCTGTTTGCATGGTGCAAAATAAAATGGCTACCACAAGGTGTCACGGTACAGGCAACAATAAGGCCCAGTTTACCGGTCAGGGCCCTAAAGTATAATCCGTTTTTTGTTTTAAACCAAAAACGAAAAAACAAAAAAACGGGTCGATATTTCGTTTTTCGTTTAAATCCAAAAACCAAAAAACGGAAATATGAGCTCCGTTTTCCCGTTTTTTCAATGTCCATGCAATTTGAAAATTAAGTGGAAAATTGCTCGTTTTTCAACTGTTGCTTTTTTGTTATTCATCTTTCCGTTTCAACCCAAGAGCGAGAATACGGGCTCATTTTTATAATGTGCATAATCATTGAAAATCTGATGGAACACAGGTCTCGTTTATAATGTTATTTTGGTCTTACGTCTTAAGATCAAAGTTGACTAAAAGAAATCCACTCTGGACAGGAAGTAACATTAACGTGTCAAAATAAAAGTATAAGAGCTTTAATAACTGCCAGAAGAACAATGTACTTTAGCTTTTGCCTGTAGCTTGTCAGATTAAGCTACAGTTAATTATTTAGGGTTATATAAAGTATTTAATTGAGCAACATTCATTAATATAAGCCACAAAGGGAGTAAGAATGGATATTGTTTTAAAATAGAAATAGGATTATAATATTTTTTGCCAGAAGAATGAGGCACTTTATGAATACATTGTTTGCCTGTAGCTTGTCAGATTAGGCTAAAGTTACCTATTTAGGGTGATATAAAGTATTTAATTATTAAATAATAATTTTTAAATCACATGAAATATGCATTCATATATTATTAGCCTATGTGTGGCAGTTATTGACTAGTTACTCTAATCTTACACCAGCCAGTAAAAAGGCATCTAACACTTGTGTTGTCTTCGGGTTAAATTTGTCGTGTTTTCAAAGTTTCTTATAAGAAATTTGGGTTTCTTTCAACCAAATTAAGTAAGAATGGATATTGTTTTAAAATAGAAATAGGATTATAATAATTTTTAAATCACATTTTAAATAAAATCTGCATTCCCCTAGCATTATGTGTGGCGTTATTGACTAGTTTTACTCTAATCTTACATCAGCCAGTAAAAAAAAAGGCAAAAAATATAAAGGCTTTTATAAATTGCTCTGCAGAATATTGTATGTGACATGGTTGACCACATTAGTTACCAGTGAAAATGTCAATGTGATGAAAAACATTTTTTAAATAAACAATTTAAAGTGTACTGGAGACTCTCTCATTCTGGTCTGGTCCCCTCAAGCCCTGCAGACTGGACCAGAGTTCATGGTGAGCATGGTAGACCTCCTCACTGCTGGACCTGTGCCTGGATCATCCAGCTCGTTAGATGTTCACTGCTCATACTAAGCCCTTGAAACAGTAGTTGGCCAATATTGGATAATAAAATATAATTCATGATAGGTATTGTGTGGTTGAATTACAATAAGGAATGGTCAATGGTAAGCACTGTGGCCTCACAGCAAGAAGGTACTGGGTTGGAACCCTGGTGGCCCGGGGCCTTTCTGCTTGGAGTTTGCATGTTCTTCCCGTGTCTGCATGGGGTTTTCTCCAGGTGCTCCGATTTCCCTCTCCCTTTTACTTAATTGTAAGTCGCTTTGGATAAAAGCACCAGCTAAATGACATGTCATTTAATGTAATGTAATAGAAATAAACAAGTGAACTAAAGCACATATAATAAGACTTAGAACATAACACCGTAATAACATAAAACTCAAAGTAAACTAAATAACAAAAACGATGTGCTGCTGTTTGCTTATGTGCTTTTGTGTGTTGTAAATTAAATAATTGGTACCAGTCCTGACTTTGCAATGCATTATTTTTCTGATCAAGATAACTGACATCTCCTCGTAAGCAATATAAATATTTACTGCCATTGTATTGTTGGAGCAGAAGCAGATGGCACAGAATCATGCAAATGTTTAATGTTACAACCGAGATCTCTCTCTCTCTCTCTCTCTCTCTCTCTCTCTCTCTCTCTAGAACATACACTTTCACAAAGGCTGGTGCATGTTTATCATATATTGTATGGTGCTGTGGACTCAAGTGGCAAATCTGAATCAGCAAAGTGGCCTACTGTAATATTCTAGAAGTAAACCACAAGTGTGGTCCAGTCTGCAGGGCCTGAGGAGACCAGGATGAGAGAAGCAACATGGCAGCTTCCTCACTAATATGTTGAGAAGTTTGCAATGTGGCCCAGTTGTATCTGCAGGAGTTCTTCATCACACTCAAATTACAGTTTTTCACAATCACTAATTTCAGAACCATGATGTCATTTTTCAAAACTCTAAAATGGTCATCACTTGTAACACAGACTGTCCAATGTTCAAAACATTGCATTGTGCATTCATATATTTAAAGAAATATTGCACTTGCACAATCATCTGTTCAAAAAACTAATTGATTGTGAAATACTGTTGAAACGTTACTTTAGATCACCCACACACAAGCTACTCATAGTTTCACTGGGTCATCGTTTGTACAATCATCACAGCTTTTACAATAGCACTTTGGCACTAATTTCAGAACCTTGACGTAATTTTTCAAAACTCTAGACACAAAACTCACAACCAATGATCAAAATGCATTCATTTTTCAAAACTCTAACACTTTTTCAATTGCTTGGATACAACACACATAAAGCTGAGATCATTTGTTCATTTAACAAAGATCACCTGTTCATTATGACAAAACATAACATCAAAGTATTTCAAAAAGCAATTCACACATTACAGTTCAGATGATTATCTATTAATTTCCTTACAATCATCTAACTATCAATTCATACAACTACACAAAATGATAAGTAACTGTTGCATTACTCTTAATGCATAGTTGTATGGAAACAGACAAACAATATTCCATGTTTAGATCATGAAAGTTTCTAGATAACAAGATTTATTGTCACCACTTAGCGTGGAGCATGAACCAATTAGACTACATTATTTATGGATGTAAATTTTCATCATCCTTCTTTACTGTAATATACTACTGTTTATCAGACACTGTTGCTATGCTCCCATGTACCACCTTTGAGACTATTGACTGTATTGACAGTACTGCACTGTATGGAGCTCGCAGGTGGAACCGTTGCTGGTCCAATTCCGCCAACTTGTTACTGATGATTGAGATATATAATTTATATATACTTTATATATAAAGTACTGTATGTGTGTGTGTGTACATATATATATATATATACATACTTGTACCACATTGGTCTGTAGTATTCTCTCTACTACTGCAGTACTTTTACTTGTAGTACCATAATGAAACATATAACCTATTTTGTACTACAATATTTAATGATTGTACGAACGATGACCCAGTGAAACTATGGGTAGCTTGTGTGTGGGTGATCTAAAGTAATGTTTCAATGGTATTTCACAATATATTATTTTTTTGAACCAGTGATTGTGCAAGTGCAATATTTCTTTAAATATATGAATGCACAATGCAATGTTTTGAACATTGGACAGCCTGTGTTACAAGTGATGACCGTTTTGAGTTTTGTGTCTAGAGTTTTGAAAAATGACATCCAGGTTCTGAAATTAGTAGCAAAGTGATTGTAAAAACTGTAATGATAATTAAACAGTTACTTATCATTTTGAGTAGTTGTATCAATTGATAGTTAGATGATTGTAATGGAATGAATAGACAATCATCTGAACTGTAATGTGGATTGCTTTTTGAAATAGTAGTACTTTGATGTTAAGTTGTGTCATATTGAACAGATGATCTTTGTTAAATGAACAAATGATCTTTGGTTTATGTGTATTGTATGCAAGCAATTGAAACAAGTGTTAGAGTTTTGAAAAATTATCATTGGTTTTGAGTTTTGTGTCTAGAGTGACGTCAAGGTTCTGAAATTAGTGCCAAAGTGATTGTAAAAAACTGTATTGGCAGTTAAGTTGGTCAACCATGTCACATGAATATTCTGCAGAGTTGCAAAAAGAAGCCTTTTCATTTAAGTGGTCAGGTGGTTTAGCCCTTGTGTTGTCTTATAAATTGGGTCATTATAAATGTTATTGGCATAACTAAATTGACCATTTCATAAAGCATGAAGTAATTTATCACTCAATTCTGGGTTACCCCTTTTATCCAACTTCATTCCACTCATTAGTTTTACACTTATTTTTTGCATTCATGGTCAACAGACCTCATTTACATGAATTATACCTAATTTCTAAGTAAGATGAGGATATACTATTAGTTGTTTTGGATTATATTATTATAACAGACTGGTATATTCAATTCACTTTTATTTATAGTATCAAATCATAACAAGAGTTATCTCAGGACACTTTACAGATAGAGTAGGTCTAGACCACACTCTATAATTTACAAAGACCCAACAATTGTGTGTATGTGTGTGTGTGTGTGTGTGTCTGTCTGTGTCTTGTATCTTGTAAATATATCTTCTGTAAAGCTCAATAGTGCCTTATTGCACTACCAGGTCAAAATTCACCTGGGAAGACCATAACTACTATAAATTTGAATAAAACACCCAAAATGTTATGAAAGTTGTGAATATTAATTTACTTGCAAAGAGCATTGGAAGGGAACAATGCATGTTATTTTTGGTTAATTTGGTTGAAAGAAACCCAAATTTCTTATAAGAAACTTTGAAAACACGACAAATTTAACCCGAAGACAACACAAGTGTTAGATGCCTTTTTACTGGCTGGTGTACGATTAGAGTAACTAGTCAATAACTGCCACACATAGGCTAATAATATATGAATGCATATTTCATGTGATTTAAAAATTATTATTTAATAATTAAATACTTTATATCACCCTAAATAGCTAACTTTAGCCTAATCTGACAAGCTACAGGCAAACAATGTATTCATAAAGTGCCTCATTCTTCTGGCAAAAAAATATTATAATCCTATTTCTATTTTAAAACAATATCCATTCTTACTCCCTTTGTGGCTTATATTAATGAATGTTGCTCAATTAAATACTTTATATAACCCTAAATAATTAACTGTAGCTTAATCTGACAAGCTACAGGCAAAAGCTAAAGTACATTGTTCTTCTGGCAGTTATTAAAGCTCTTATACTTTTATTTTGACACGTTAATGTTACTTCCTGTCCAGAGCGGATTTCTTTTAGTCAACTTTGATCTTAAGACGTAAGACCAAAATAACATTATAAACGAGACCTGTGTTCCATCAGATTTTCAATGATTATGCACATTATAAAAATGAGCCCGTATTCTCGCTCTTGGGTTGAAACGGAAAGATAAATAACAAAAAAGCAACAGTTGAAAAACGAGCAATTTTCCACTTAATTTTCAAATTGCATGGACATTGAAAAAACGGGAAAACGGAGCTCATATTTCCGTTTTTTGGTTTTTGGATTTAAACGAAAAACGAAATATCGACCCGTTTTTTTGTTTTTTCGTTTTTGGTTTAAAACGAAAAACGGATTATACTTTAGGGCCCTGACCTTTACCCAGATCACTACACTTACTTTCCCCCAACTGCATATTAACACCTGTACAATATCATAACGATAAGTTTAAGTTAAGTAGTAGTTTATTTTGAATATTAAAAATAGTCCTATCCCCTTTCTCTATTTTTAACCTTTAGTTAAATACAAAACAATTTTATGCTTCACTTATTGATACATCTTTACATACACGTACACCGTATATCTACCTACCTACAGCTTACATAAACACATGCATACACATAGACACAGATGCATACATACATGCATACACACACACATTTACATTTTTTTTTTGTTCATCTATCTTCTTCGTTTCCGTCTATCTATAGTAAATCAAATAATACCACAGCCTACATAATTTGTGCAGTTTTAAAGTCAACAATATCTCTGAATTTTAGTGCTTTAAATTTGATAAAAAGTGGATTAGTTGGTGCTCTATAAGTGGTTTATTTTACAATTCTTAAGGTTTTCTTTAGAAATATATATATATATATATATATATAGGCCTACAATTTTCAATAAAAAAGTCTTAAACCATGGCCCAACTGAGAGGGAACAATGTATGTTGACCGACATTCATTGCTTTCTTTCTCACTAGAACTTCCTAGCAGTAAGAAAACAGTTGGTACCTAAAATGCACCAGTGTCAGAATTTTTCGGCGTGTCCACCTTTCTCGCATTTCAAGCCACGCCCTTCCCCTCCGAACACCAATTGGGAAACGACTGTGCCACCTGGTGTCGAAACATCTATCCAATCAGCAAGGCACCTTTCGTTTCCTTGTTTACTCTCCCTCTTCGGATGCTGCAGTAGCATACCCATCTCTTTAATTTACCAACTTCTCCAAACAGGATACACACCTTGCGCGTGCAAGAAATGTATTTTTTATATTTTGTCAGCGTATGCGCACATTTTACCTGCTGACATCAAAGACATTCGAATATATTTTAGTACGCAAGGTTACATAGGATTCCATTGGTTATTTTTGACTGAGAGGTTAAATAGAGCCAGCCTCTTGCACGCCTAGTTTTCTCAGCCTCCCACACAAACTCAGCTGCACTAACTAGAAAGTCCAGTTTCTCAAGCAAGTCCTAGAAACACCAGAGAGTCCTGGAGGCACCATGGACCTCGACAGGTAAGACAAAGTCATTAATATTGCGGTTAATAACTTCTAACTAAACTTCTAAATAGTTTACGTCTTTAACCTCGATTTGTGGTACTACCCATAGGTAGGCTACTGCTATAGCCTGTATAAAATAGGGTACTACAGATACAAGTCCCTAAGTGCACCACAGACACTGCAGAAATGACCAAAATGAATGTAAGGTTAATATTATAGTGATTGTGTATTAGGAAAACCTTATTATAATCGGAGGTCTACTGTACTATAATTATTGCTAAAATATTGAAGTTCTCTGTGAATATTAAAGAGTGTAGGCCTACTACTTGGGCTGTGTAATGTCCTTCTTGGCAGCCTCTTTTGAATGATTCTTTCTTTAGGAAATAACTCCTGTCAGCTTGACATGTTCAGAACAGAGTTAGTACAACTTTTGTTATTTAAATGTGACCTACAGAAGTGAACTTACATAAACATGCATCACATGGAGCGGGCAGATCCATTGAAGTTTGGTGAGAAACAGCCTGGGGGAGACTTGGTGGCTTGGCAGACGTAGCTTCTGTTAATGACAGATGGGCTTTAGAGTAACAACGCAGCTTTAGTGTCTCCTTTCCCGTTGTCCTGTCAGTAAACGGCTGGTGGTGGTGGTACCAAATGAAGGGCTGGTGCCCTCTCGGCGAGCGGTCAGCAGCGAGGATGAGGCGTGGAGGAGCTACCTGGAGAACCCACTGACCGCTGCCACTAAGGCCATGATGAGCATCAATGGAGATGAAGACAGTGCAGCGGCACTGGGACTGCTGTACGACTACTACAAGGTGTGGAAAGCTTGACATTACAGTAGGGATGTAAGGATGCATCGTGAATCGGTTAAAAGTCGATATAAATGTATCAAGATTACACCCGGTTTACATAAAAAGTGAACCGTGCTTGCAGTGTTTTTTTTTAAACTGCCTTGGGCATAATCTACTTTTAAGTTCACTTGTTTGACTTCACTACTGTATTTTTTTTATTTTATTTATTATATATAAATATATATTTAAATATATATTTTTTTCTATTCATTTAGTTATTTTGATGTGGGATTTGTTTTAAAAATCGAATAATTAATTTGTTCAATTTTTGTTATTTAAGATCAAATACAATTCCAATTGCACTTTTGATAAGAGAACACATCTCTTGTTTCGCACAGTTTATAATATAGAATTTTTTTTTTTTAAATTAATGTCTGTGGGTCATCACAATTTGGTACCAGGAATTACATCAAATAAAGGTGAAACAACAAAGAGAAAAAAATAAATCAATAAAGACAGATTTTAAAATTTCATCAAAATCAGAGTTTCGTCAGAATTTCATCTCTATTTTTATATACTATGCTTCCCTCAATACTTATTATTGATTATGTCGACCCACCCCTACCAACCCACCTCTCCCACCCCCGTCCCCATTTACCCGCCTACCGCGCGTTGCTTTGCACAGTTTATATATAAATAAAGGAATATTTTTCAGCCATTTGTCCGCACCTCGTTCTGTTATGAAAACCGTATCTTAAATCGTGAACCGTATTGAAACGTGAGTTGATTGTATCCCTACATTACAGCCAATATAATAAATTGACTTTGCTATAACCCTGTCAGGTTCCCAGAGAGAGGAGACGGGCCTCCAGCGACGTTAAACCCACAGACCCCTCTGCTATGGGGCCTGATACCTGCGGGAGCTTGGAGATACTAGATCACCATCTTCACGCTCTCAGATCCATGCCTGTCAACCTTTCCCTAAATAACACCACTACAGAACATCAGGGCTCCAAGTATGGAGGCGGTAAAGGTGGAGGTGGGGCGGCTCCGGCTGTGGTCAAGACAGAGGGCCAGATGTCCATGGGAGTGTGTTGCTCTGGGGGATCCTACCAAGGAGAACCAGAAGATCTGATACGGATGGTTTACCAGCAAAGCCACTATGATGTGTCCCGCGCTGGGTACTTGAAAGATAAACAGAGAAGCACTCCAGACAGCACATATGAGGACGCTGTCGAAGGAGAGGTGAGACTTGTTACACAAGGGGGGGGGTGAACTGGGGGTGGTCTTACGTCCTGCTTTGTAAACCTGGATCACATTTGTAGGATTGTTTTGCTACATTAGTGGCAGTTTTCAGCATTTCTCCTCCTGAAACGCACAGTATCTATTCTTCTTTAACAGATGTATTACAAAAGTCCCTCCTCTGGAGTTGATGAATTCCACTGCAGCCTACCAATGTAAGTTAAAATTCCCTGATAAGTGAAAGCGTTAAAACATACAGGCTATTTTTTTCTTTGAAATGTGTGCACAGGATGTTTATTAGGTTTGCAAGGATAAGGCTTGGAATATTCTATTTTCTAGACCAAAACCAAGTCTGCCTCTCAGTACTTTATGACTCCCCCAGCTTTTCTGGGGCTCTCCGCCCCAAGCCTATTCATTCCTACTGAACAATAACTATCGCTTAACCTGGGACAAAAATACATAGATACATTTTTATTTTTTTAAGACTCAGTCATTTCCTAACCTAGCTGGGCACTGTAGTTTTTAGCAAATGTTACTCACAGGAGTAAATGGGTTTTGTTGGACTGTTTTCAGTTGTGGATTAATACACTAGTGTGTGTGTGTGTGTGTGTGTGTGTGTGTGTGTGTGTGTGTGTGTGTGTGTGTGTGTGTGTGTGTGTGTGTGTGTGTGTGTGTGTGTGTGTGTGTGTGTGTGTGTGTGTGTGTGTGTGTGTGTGTGTGTGTGTGTGTGTGTGTGTGTGTGTGTGTGTGTGTGTGTGTGTGTGTGTGTGTGTGTGTCAGAAGAACCACTTCTTGCTTCAACTTCTTCTCATGCTGAATTTACACTCAACTACTTAGTCCAGTCAGAAAACCAAATCAAAAATGTATTCAGATTTTGTTTTCTTTTAATCAAAATGTTGTATATATCGTGATAAAGTTTTCCCCACACATGCTTGTGTTCTTCCAGGGGCAGCTTCCAGTACAGTCTGGAGGCCAGCATGTCTGTGCGGCCGCGGCAGGTAGAAGGACCCATGGCTTACCTGAACCGGGGCCAGTTCTACGCTTTGACACTGTCGAAGGCCGGCTTCAGATCGTCCGTATGTCAGCCCAGAGGCAAAGTGCGGGTGAGTGGAACGACGCCGTCACACGGGCCTGATGGGGGCCCATCCAGTAATGAGCAATGCACCATGGGAGGCTCTGAGCTGCAGCGGGACAGTATTGTACAGGTGAGGGAGAGGAGATAGTTCATGGAGAGGAAGCTAGTGCTAGAGGTTGAGGGTTTTACATTTGGCTTATTGTTGCGTAGCGTGAAATGTTGTTACACTTGAAATGTCACATTTGTATTTGATTCATTTCTACCTTGTCTTTTTAGCCCGATTATACTGTAATATATCTTGTGTATCTTTGCTTTTACTTCAGAGTGTTATCATGGTTGTCTTTGGGGAAGACAAGTGCAGAGACGAGCAGCTGAAGAATTGGAAATACTGGCACTCCCGCCAGCACACTGCCAAACAGAGAGTCCTGGACATTGGTAAGATGATTATTGTTGACAGGCCTGCCTGATCCATTCATGGCATGATGGGGTTTGTGAGTAGAACAGGAAGAGGCCCAAATAAAAAAAAAAAGGCACACACTTTTGGTTTTGAGTATCACCCTAGATACAGATATTTTGACACGTTAGCTCCACAAAGCCATAGAATTAAAAGGAGAGTAAGCAGGTGGCAAACCTGCAGGAGTCTCCTGGAGGATCCCGTCGCACAATTTGAATAATAACTTTTCAATCCTTGATTCCCACAAGCACTGTGAACAGACAGCCAATGGGTCTGCATTTGCATAAACGTTAACAGGAGAAATAGGCGGAGGCCTGGACTGAAGCCATATCCTGCACGATCAGCAAGAGACAGGCCTCAACCTGTGGTTGAAAGTCTCACTGGAATGAGGCAGAGATGTCAGACACGGTGGAGCTTTTCTCTGTGGCAAGTTCATGCCAGTACCATGGTGAAATCCATAACCCAATGTATGCGAGTGAAAATCAGACCATGTGATGACATCTTGAGTGTTTTTGGAGGTAACAATGGCCTTATGAGAATTTGTATTGATTTGGAACTTGATTTGTTGCAAAATTGTTTCACAGGTAAAAAGATGCCAGAATATGATATTGATACTATATGTAGGATGAACTAAAAAGCGATAAATTAGAAATTAAACCAATGGTTTCCAACCTTTTTGGCTTACGAACTCTTATAATGTTGGCAATAGCAATCCCACCAGACTCTCAGGTTTGTTTTAATTAACTGAAGTGTTTAAGGACCATGATGTAAAGGTGTCCAATATTTCACAAAAAAGCAAAGATCAGAGAGAAAAAAAATTAGATAGATAGATAGATAGATAGATAGATAGATAGATAGATAGATAGATAGATAGATAGATATGCATGCAAGCATGCATTTGTGTCAAAGAACTGCTACTTATGCTGAAGTACATTATTTGGGATTTAAAATGCAGACTTGCATGAGTTTTTAGTGAGGCACTATTTCTTGTTTGTATTGTGTTGTTGCTTGTGCCACAATTTTTTAAAAGCGCCTTTAAAAATATTCAAATGAGGGCTGACCCAAAACGTCAGGTAAACAGGAGGCAGCATGTATACTACTTGCCATGGAAGTCTATATCCTTGGTGTTCCACTTCCGGGATTGCTCCGGTGCTGCAGGACATTCTGCCGGATGCATCTATTTTCTGTTTCCTTCTGCTTTCATTGTGTTAGAATTTTAAATTTGGATTTCAGAGGACTATGGTTAACTGCTCCTCAGATCTCTGCAGGGTAAATCCCGACAGCTAGCTAGACTATCTGTCCAAGCTGAGTTTTCTCTCACACAACTATTTTGCAGCGGCTCTGTGCGGAGTTTAGCGCCGTCCATGACGATTCTGATTGGTTTAAAGTTTCCTCTAATCTTCCCTTTACATGCAGCCGACTTCAAGGAGAGCTTCAGCACGATCGAGAACGTGGAAGAAATTGCCTACAACGCTGTCTCTTTCACATGGGACGTCAGCGAAGAAGCTAAGGTAAAAAAGCAACAGAAGAAGATAAGGGGGGAATTTGCTGTTTGAGACAAAGCAAGAATCGATTGATCTACAAGTGAGACAAGACAAATGAAATAGTTTTCACCATTTATTCTCTTACCTTCACTTTCACACCCACTCAGGCTGTTAACAAATTAGTTTTGGCATGTTTTTCATTCTTTTTGCTGGTGCAATACTCAAAGCCACTAGTGGGAAAGTTCAACAGTGACCGTCCGCTTTTGTAACGGCTCTGGTTCCCTATGTGTTTTTCCCCATTCAATTGTTCCATTGACGTTTAAAAAAAAAATTGCTTACATAAAGAGTTTTACATCTGAAACCAACCAGCTGCGAGAGGAATTATGACCATAAAACTTTCGGTTCCGGCGCAAAAAACATTTTGGAAAAGGCAAAGGTACAAGACACTGTACAGAAACTATCGTAGACGTCAATGGTAGATGGTAACAGCGAGTTGTACAAATCAGACGTCGCTGTTATGCTTAGGATTGTGGGTAGTGTAGTATTTCTCCATAAGATTGCGAATAAAACTTTATTTATTTATTTTTTTCTTCTGAAAATATACGGACTTCTAGCTTTTAAAGAGCAGAAACCTTTGTTTCACAGCCTCGTAGATCAGTGTATCACTGACCACGAGTTGGTTTCGACATTATGGCTAGATAATCAAAATCCTTATGGAGAAAATCAACGGGATTTTACTTTCTTTACTTTCAGCAAGGCCAGGCCCCTCCATCCACACCCCCCACCTCTTTGTCCTCAATGACAACGGGAGCATCTCTTGCTTTCTGTTCGTCATTATTTTGAATGGGGGACAGGCCAGGCGGGCACACTGCAATAGACCCTGAAAGGAACTACTCAGATAACACCTTTTTGTAACTGTGTTCAGTTGGATAAAGACAAATGGCAAACAACATGTAAACACACATGCAGCATCAGCCCGCCCTACACACACACACACACGCACACACACACACACAGCATCAGTCCGCCCTCAGGCTGTTTTGGGCTCAGGAGAGTGTGGTTGTAGCTCACTTAATGAGAACGCCACAAACCGCCTCATTGTAAGAGAGGTAGTTGCGAGCTCTTTGGGTTTGTGGGTAAATATTTACTGTTTGGCATGAACATTCATTCCACTCTAATTGTTTGGCTTTTTCTACATGCTTGTTGTACATGTGACTACAATAATGTACCATTATTTAGAGAATGTAGTGTAGACCTTGTGTAGATGGAAAGCAAATACATGTCAGATGTCCCTTCGGCTTTCATCATAGGCAGTCACACACACACACACACACACACACACACACACACACACACACACACACACACACACACACACACACACACACACACACACACACCTTGACTTTTCATCTAGTGCCAGGTCAACATATTTACACATTTGGTTTTGAGTGAAATGTCTTAATTAGATAAAATAAGATAGACTTTATTGATCCCACACTGGGGAAATTCCAATGATACAGCAGATAAGGAAAATACTCAAATAGAAAAGAATAGAAAAAATAAGGATAAGAGTAATAATAGTAACATACACACTATTAACTATTTAAAAATAAAAAAAATAAAAATAAAAAGCTAGATAGATAAGGTGCCGACGAATAAGAAATGGGATATCGCAAAGTAGGAGGTGATACAGAGCAATAAATATGCATAGTGCAGAATATTGTGAAGTGAATAAAGAGTGACTGCTATTGGAATAAATGACTTGCGTTAGCACTCCTTCCTGCACACTGAGGGCCCAATTTTTTTTTTTTTAAGATAAGGTTTTTGGGCATTTTAGGCCTTTAATTCCACAGGACAGATGAAGACGTGAAAGGGGAGAGAGAAGGGGAATGACATGCGGCAAAGGGCCACAGGTCTGAGTCGAACCCGCAGCCACAGCGTCGAACAGTAAACCTCTATATATGTGCGCCTGCTCTACCAACTGAGCTAAGACGGCCACGAGGGCCGTATTTTAACGATCTAAGTGCACGGCGTGAAGAGCACGGCGCAGGGGCTAGGGGCATTTTACTAATTTGCTGTTAAAATAACCATGAAATGCTGCGCTATTGACTTTAGAGCAGGTTTTTGTTGGCGTGATAACTTCCCACTGCCTCAAGATAGCAATACGCCCAGAATGCACCTCCCTGTAAGACCAGCACACCCATTGGCGCAAAGATGGGCGCAGGTGCATTTGCTATTTAAACGACGCGGGCGCTTGACGGGAAATTGACAACTGCGTTGGTCTTAAACTAGCAAAGGCACTTGTGCTGCGCCGGGTGCAGGATAGGGCCCTGAGGGTACAACAGTCTGCTGCTGAAGGAGCTGCTCAGGGAAGCCACAGTCTCATGCAGAGGGTGAGAGGTGTCGCCCATGATTGATCCCAGGACAGCTAACATCCTCCCCCCCCCACCCCATCATTATTCAACCCTGGTGGTTGACACTTCATACCTGCAAAAAACTAAACCTAATGACAGTCCCATCAGGTTAACCTGTACTTTGTGCTTGCATGCTAACACTGTAAACAAAAATGGTAAACATGTTTTTTTATGACCTGCTATATATCTCCATTGGGATAATGTTATCATGTTAACGTTAGCATTTCACTCTAAGCACTACAGTGCCTTATTACAGCTGCACAGAGGCGCTAGCGCAGCTGTAGGGATAGTTCAAAAAGTATTGAGCGGAGGACCAACATGTTGTTGGCTTGTAATTGTGATGGGGGGGGGGGGAATAATTGCTCTCCTAAATTCCCCCATCCCCCCAGTACAGTCCCTTAGTTATGTTGTTTAGACGTGTGAAACGTTTTACTGATGTAATACATACAAGTGGACAGCAGCTCATAACACTGAACATCAATTAGGTCATTTTCTAATTGGTCTACATCCACCACGTTCCACTTCTGGGATTGCTCCGTTGCCGCCGGAAATTCCGCCGGATATCACTATTTTCAGCCGGATGTCCGTCACCTTCTGCTTTCTTTGTGTTGGCGTTCTAAACTCTGGTGGATTTGTGAGGACTCTGGTTAACTGCTCCTCAGATCTCTGCAGGGTAAATCCAGACAGCTAGCTAGACTATCTGTCCAATCTGAGTTTTCTGTTGCACGACTAAAACTTCTTTTTGACGAACACATGTTCCTCCAAAACAAGTTCCTTCCGAGGCTATTTTGCAGCAGCACCCGGGGCTCCGTCCGGCGCTCAGCACCGCCCAAGATGATTGTGATTGGAAATGCCAATAAACCAGAGCACGTTTTTCTCCCATCCTGGAATGCTGTGTGGACTAGCCAGACCTTCCTTCGCAGGGCTGTGGAGGAAGGTCTGGCAATGTAAGACTATTTTCTTGTTAATTTTGCAGTATAAATTTCATCTTCAATGCACTCATCTTGTCACGCTTGAAGAACCTCATTTCCAAAGGGTGAATGAACCGTTCACCAGAATATGAATTGCAACCCAAGGATTGAGTGCTCGGTGGGGAGCAGGTTGACTCTGGTTCTGTTGATTGTGTGGCTACGCTATCAGATACAAACGAGATGATCATTATAATACAGTAGTAATAATAATAATAATAATAATAATAATAATAATAATAATAATAATAATAATAACTTTATCTATATAGCATCTTTGTAACAAAGTTTACAAAGTGCTTTGACAGACGAGCAGCCTTGCTGCTGCACACGGACTGTGCCTCCACACAGGACTGCTGGAAACGAGGTGGAGGAGGTTGGGAAAGAACATCTCTGTTATTGTGAGGAAGGCTGTGGGCTCAGATGTCCCTGCTACCGCGTCTTTTTCTCTCGGTGTTGTGCCACCTAGAACTTTTGGTTCCCAAACATAATTGGATGTCCAATTAGGCTCCAACGGGCTGACAATACAAAATAGGTCTTTTTGGTGCAAATGGATCAGTTATTTATTTAATAATTTTTTTCCCCCCGCATGGCTCTGCTGTTGCCAAGCAACTATCATCATCATCGGCATTGTAATAGGAGTGTGAAATGTGTTGGTAGGGGAGATGAGCTGCCTCCTTGCAGCATGACTGCTGTTTTTGTTTGTGCCTGGTTGAGCGGATGGCACTGAACAGCCACTTACCGGTGCCCTCGTGAACTTTTCTCTTTTTAGGAAGGCATTTGAAAGCCTCCTACACACACACACACACACACACACACACGCACGCGCGCACACACACACGCTAGCAGCAACACGTCCATTGCTTCTGGAGAAATTGAAACGGCTTAGGTCTGTGGAGGTGTGAATTTGTGGAGGTGTGTAGGAGGCTTATTTGTGCTCCAGGCCTTTCCAGCCCTCACCTCTGCAGGTTCAGGCACGGTGCTGCGTAGTGGGAAAATGTGCTGTTACGCTGCAGTGAGAAATCTCTACCGTTATCCATCTCTGCCGACCTGTTGCTCAGGCTGTCGGACCTGTTTAACTGGAAAATGCATCAGAAGTTTATGTTGGTTTAGATGGTTTGGCATCATCGCTAATCGTGGGAATCTGTTAAATGTGTGAAGATGACCAAAAAAAAAGAATAAAGTGAAAACGTTAACAGTGTACACTTTATGGTTTAAAAGAGTCATAGGATAGTACTGCGATTTGGGTGAGATTTTGTAAATTTGGTTCTCTCTCAGCTTTTAAAATATTCAGCAGCTCCGCTCTGCTAAATTATTTAGCTCCAGGAAAGAGTTATGTTTGAGCGAAGCCTCACATTTCTAAAATCTGTGGCACAGAGAGGTCTAGAACAATAATAAACCACCAGTAATTCACAATTTCAGCACAGGATACACACTTTCTTCTAAATCAATATCATTCTCATAGATTGGAAGCTTATTTGTCAGCATATAAAACCTTTTAACATCAGGAGCCCTGACTGAATTATTAGGACCCATTTGGCTGAGTGTAGTTTCTGGCCTGTGAACTGCAGCTGTTGTGACTCATGAGCCTGTAACCCTCTCACTCATCACTGCATTATATATCATTATCATATATCATTCTATCATGATCAGGTTGAGGTTCACTAGGGAACAAACATCTCCACCAGATCTGGCAAAATGAATTCACAGAAATACCTTTTTTTAAGGTGTGGAAACCATTTTTGATATTACTTGATGAATGTCTGATTTCGGTTTGCTGCTCTGTGCTACGCCCTTAAGGTGTGTGTGTGGTGTGTGTGTGTGTGTGTGTGTGTGTGGTTTTGCTTCACTCTCCCTGCATAGACAAACAAAAACACATCCTCCTTTCACTAGCTCCTTTATCTTCTCATATGCCCATTGTGAAATAATTCTCTCTTTTTTTTCCTGTGACTGTTGTGAGAAAAATTTAAAATAAAGTATAACAAAAAAAACTAGATCTCTACTGGATCTGACTGGCTATAAAACTTACTGAGCTGAAGACAGGCGAGTGGGTTCCCCTTGCTAAAATAAAGTAATACCTTTTTTATTATCATCTTTAAGTTCCCAGTTATTGTTTCACCTGTGACTATTAAATCCTTGATTCTTTGCATATGAACCATCCAGCTACAAAGAAACAGCAAAATGTCAAAGTGGCTTATTTGGTGCATATTTTTCCATGTAGCTCTCAGTCTCAGCCCTCCTTCGCTACTAGATGGGTCTGACCCATGAGTTTGCTGGGGGGCAGGGGGAGCACTGCCCCCCTGGTGGCTGAAACTGATAATTGCATTGTTTAAATAATATAATAATTACATCTGGCATGACCAGGTATTTTATAAATATCTTAGTTAAATAACACAAAACAACTTAATGGTGGTAGGTAATGCATCTGATTTCATATACTGCTTTTAGTAAAAAAAAAATATTTCCTGGCTGATGATGTGAGCAGCAGGACTCAAAAAACGAAAGTGAATGTTGCACTATGTCTGGACATCTTTCCATGCCAAGGTTACAATAAAGGTTTCCTAAATGCCACGTTTGATGTCAGCTTACTAATTGATTGCGGGTTTTGTGTAGATTTGGACTTTTATACGTTTATTCCACTTTGTTTAAACGGCGAAGTGGAGGAAGCCTAGTGACGAGTCCATAGCAACCAGTTTGTGTGTTGAATGTTACCCAGTGTCCTTGGCTGAATGGTCTCAATGTTTTGTTTTATTTCATGTGCATACTTGTTTACTAGAGGAGTAACTTAGTATTTGAAGTAATGCAGTAATGCGGAAGTGTGCATTTAGTTTCCAAGTTTATTGTGTTTCCACAACAACGTCAGTGAGTAAATCTACTGAAATGGCCACCACACCATAAAAAACAATGGTAATATGTATATCGTTGTCAAGTGCAAACCAGTGCAGATGGTATCGATAAATTGTTGGGGGAGGGTCATGCCTTTTTTCCAAATCGTTTTGGAGGGTCATAGAAAAATAATTACTGGCGAGGGGAGGGTCATGTCTATTTCGACTAAAGGTCCCAAAACTCCTCCGGTGGCCCCTGAAATAAATAACTAACTTTTTAAACTATTTTACCTATTTATTGATAAATAGGGTCATGCTGTATATTCCTTACTTTTAGCCAACTGATTGAAAAATCTGATTGGCCACTAAATTTAAAAATGTACCAACCATGGTACATTTTTAAATTTAGCTGCCAATCAGGTTTTCCACTAGCCTAATTGTTACTGATTTATAAATGAATAAATTTCATCTCGGCCTCCCTAAAAATTATAATAATAAAAAACAACTTAAAAAAAAAAAAAAAAAAAAAATTTCAGATCTTCAAGTTAGTTTGTGAACTTGTCTGTTTGTGACCGAGAACAAAACAATTCCAGGTTCAAAGGGCTTGAAACGGGTTTAATATGCTGTCAAGGAAAGGGTTAACAGAAACGTAGTGTTGGCCAATCAGAGGAGGTTGTGCCCGAGTCTCTCTCTGATTTGTCAGAGGGAGAGCGGGAGACGGTTGGGAAGTTTAACGTTGGTAGTCTCCAGAGAAGAAGGCACAGATTAGAACCCAAATTGAAACGTAAACAACGTAAACAACTAAAATTGCTTGAACATTGTGTCAAGCCGGTCGTTAGGACTGTGACTCATAAAGTGTCAGGTTCCATCATAGTGTTAACAGTGTCATAAAACGTTAGCTGACATTGGTCACTAGCTAGTAAGGCTGTGTATTGGCAAGAATATGGCGATACGATACATATACACATATACATGGGTCACAATTCAATATATTTCGATACTGTGCGTTTTTTCTTACACCCCTACTAGCTAGCTCAGAGATTATTGACTAATGAAATTACTGAAATTACTTTAGCGGGCGGGGTTAACACTTTTGCAAGGCACTGTATCCATGTCACATTCTCACTGACTGTGCCCCCCTAAAGTTCTGATCCTAGAATTGCCCCTGTGAGGATCTATAATTTTCGGTCTCGTCTTATTTTTGTCTCCTAGGTCTTTATCTCCGTGAACTGTCTGAGCACAGACTTCTCCTCGCAGAAGGGCGTGAAGGGGATGCCTCTGATAATCCAGATCGACACCTACAGCTACAACAGCTGCAGCAGCCGGCCGATCCACAGGGCCTTCGCTCAGATCAAGGTCTTCTGCGATAAGGTGAGGAAGACCTGCTGGCACAGGTCACTTCCCTGGTCCCTCTGAGCATATTCTGTGGTTTCTGTTCCATCTACCCCGTGTGTGCAGGGTTTCCGTGGGGTGTCTAAATTGTAGACCTTAAAGTCCTAAATTCACTGAAGTATTGTGTTATAGGTCTTAAATAATTGTAAACCGGTCTTACATTTTCCTACATCCATGTAACGCTACCTCTAATGCATACTGAAATGTTTTTTTTCTTTCGCTCGTCCAAATATAATTTGCTGTATATGTACAGATTATTATTATCCCGGGGCACTTTTATTCAATTTGAATACATTTATTACCTTTTTGTGACTCTGCGTTTCGTTGTACTTTTATGTCGTGATATAGATCTTAAATTTCATTCATAAAGGGGTCTCAAAGTCTTAAATTTGACTTGGTAAAACCTGCAGAAACCCTGTGTGTGTTTTGCAGGGCGCCGAGAGGAAGCTTCGGGATGAGGAGAAGAAGCAGCTCAGGAAGAGGATGAAAGGTCAGAACAGTTTTTTATTCTTTCTTTCTTTCTTCCTTCAGTTTGGCTACTACTAGGGCTGGCTATCGTTAAGAAATGTTCGATACCAATACCGTGACTTCGATACTGGTTCCTAAATGATACTTTTTTCCATTCCAGTTTTAATGTAACAAACAGAAAATTGCATTAAACACATTACAGCACAAATCTTTTTATTTCAGCTCCTACTACCTCCGTCTCTGTGTAACGTTAGACAGCCAATCAGAAGCATTAAGAATAGATCTTGTTAGAAGCATGCTGCGTGCTTATTGGCTCACTGACTCTGATGAGATTTACTCCTTAGGGATTGAAATTGGGTATTGAATGACGAGGCATTTTTCGGGTGGTGCCTAAACAGTATTGAATTCGGTACCCAGCCCTATGAATTACAGAGACTTTTGTGAACAGAAATAATCCACTAAAACAAGGTTACAAAGCACTGTCCAGGAAAGGATAAAATGTAATACAAGAGCTCTGCAGAAGACTGAAAGAGCCAGGGAAATGTAATCAAACCGTATTGAATCTGTATTTGGGATGTTGCCTGGCAACAGATGTTGAGTTCACCCTCTCTCTGGATTAGGGAAGAATTGCAGCTCGGGACAGACGCCTCCCTTTATGAGGGCTGATAACACGCTGTTCAAAACCATGATAGACCTGGACGCCCAGCCTGTGCTCTTCATTCCTGACGTCCACTTTGGAAACCTGCAGAGAGCCGGGCAGGTGATGGACCCCTCCCTGTCATTCATTCATTCATTCATACTTACTTACTTACTTACTTACTTACTTACTTACTTACTTACTTACTTACTTACTTAGGCTTTGACTCTGAAATCGTTATTCGAATATCATTCGAATATATATAAAAAATAAAAAGATATTCGAACGAATATTAGCCAGCCCTTAATATTCGAACCTGTTATGGGCATTATTTTTTGTAAATGCGTTTGCTTGTAAACGTTGTTTTCAGTTCAGATTCCGAGGCTTTTTCACGCATTTCAAAATGTAACTACACGTCGCGGCGACGCACGTCTCTCGGCCGTGGCTCGGTAGCGGTGCATTCCCCCCTAATTCTCAAAGAAGGCAGGCTGGCCCAGGGCCAGGCCAGCTCAGCGGCGTCTTTCTCCCGTCGCGTTCCGCTGTCTCTCCTACCTACACCGGCGCCGCACCCTGTCCCCTCTCCCCTTTCACCCTGTCCCTTCTCCCCTTTCTACCTGCCTGTGCTGTAGTGTTGACGAACTGACCGAAGAGTCGGTTAATTAACCCGACTCGTGTCACTGAACCGGGTGAACCGAGTGCCATACGTCAATGAACCGACTCACTCCTGTTTTTTACCTCATTCGTGCCGGGCCGGCTTCGCTCGCTCAAGCTGAGTGGTTCGACTCGGTATGCTTGCTCCGTGTGTATAGCTGGTCTTCTTCTGCTGTTAGTTAATATCTAGCTCATTAGCGCCTCCGCTGGAGTGGTGGTAGAATCAATCAAATCGAGCCTTGAGCAGCACGAATCATTGGACCGAAAGAGTTGTTGAAGAGTTGTAGAAGAACGGTTCGGTTGCGGTGGGAGCTACTCGGTATGACTGCTCTCGGTGACCGGCAACCGCGACTGTTGACTCAATTACTGAATGCTGTTCTACTTGGCTTCACTGATGGGCTGTCTTGGTCTCTGTGGCAAAAGGGGCTGGACTGAAGTTTACAAACTAACAGGGGCTGGTCTAAAATAAGATACTTTGTGCCTTGATTGTCAGTCAACATTCAAGTTCCTAATATGCACTTTAAGAATAATGCAAGCCCAGCACACACACTTCACCTAGGCTAGGCTACTTTATGCATAAGGACTAACATTAATCAGCCTTATTGAGAAGACCCCGATATGATCTATTATGTAGCATTAAAAATAAGTCACAACCACAGAACAGCAAAACAACTTAAATAAATGTCCATATGTATTTAATAAGTCACATTTATATTACATTCAGCCATGTAGCTGACACTTTTATCCAAGCAACTTACAAATGTGAACTAACATTCAAACCAGCTTCTGTCACGAGTTTGCTTCTGTAGCCTACCAGCAATTTAACGAGTCATTACATCAGCAACAGTCTGCAAATATAAAAGGCTATGCTAACGATAGCATTTAACACAGCCTGTACAAAACATAACTTTGAAATTATTTTGTACAAGTAAACTCGTTAACAAATGCGGTGCAGTCAGTGTGTACGCTATGTGAAGAGACCGTGGCGACCGGTGTTCGTTTTTCGAACGAGAAGGCTACTGAATGAGTCTGTCACTGAGTGACCGTGGCTGCCGCACGAGTAATGTAATCAAACGGTAATGGTACGGTTACGGTCTCGTTCGGTAGCTCAGTAGCGGCAGCCTGGTTAGACTCATACAGGTTCAGACTCATGCAGTACCCTCGGTTAAAAACTCGGCAATTTTGAGTTATCAACCGATCCCAGAAGCATTTATGTCTCGTGAGTGTCGGTCAGTATGAGTGTAATGTAATCAAACGGTAATGGTTCTCGGTCAAATCCACACAATAGCGATGGGAAAGAATTATACTGTAAGGTAAAAGTAGGCTACATATAACGTTAAGCAATATTGGTAGTTATGTTAAGTTAAATGTTAATGTTAGAGAAGTTTGCAGGCTGTAGGTAGGCTGTCACAAGGAGACTGCGGCGCGGCGCGGCGCGCACCAGGCAACCGAACGAGACCGTACGGTTACGGTCTCGTTCGGTAGCTCAGTAGCGGCATCCTGGTTTAGACTCATGCAGGTTTAGACTCATGCAGTACTCTCGGTTAAAAACTCGGCAAGTTTGATTATCAACCGATCCCAGAAGCATTTATGTCTCGTGAGTCTAGTGTCGGTCAGTATGAGTGTAAAATAGTAGCCTATGTCACCCCCCGGGCCCGCGAACCGGTGACCGAATCTGTTAACTCTGTTCGCCAACCAACGACCGTCCGGTTGAGCCGACTGGCGTAAAAGAGTCGGTTTTCCCATCACTACTGTTGCTGCACATGAGGAGAGGGCACAGAGGGGAGGGCGTGCTCGCTGGACAATACTGGCGACTCTTTTTTTATTTTACAGAAAGTCGCTGTCTTTTCTACAGAAAGTCGCCACATTTGTCGCTAGTCGCTTTTGTGAAAAAAAAAAAGTCGCTAAGTTGGCAACACCGCCCACACACACTGGCTCGACGCACACACCAGCACACGAGTATGAACATCAGACCACTTACGTAGGCTACGGTGAAAGCTCCGAACTTCCTGTCGAAAGCACACTGTTTGTGTTTAATCCAGGGTCTGACTTAATTTCTTTTTTAAACTGAAGGCATTTAATGGTCAAAATATTATTAATAAATATTCGAATATATTCACACACACACACACACACACACACACACACACACACACACACACACACACACACACACACACACACACACACACACAGGAAATGTGCAGTCATTGTCCAGTCTTGCAGTGTACCTCATGTTGCCGGTTTCCTCCACTTGCAGGTGTTTGCTTTCAACACTGAAGAGGTGAATGGAGATGGGTGAGTATCATATATGGTTATTATACATACCTCTAGTTCAGGTGTCTTCAATGGTTTTTAGGCCAAGGACCCCTTAGCTGAAAAAGAGACCTCTTACTATATATTTTGTATAAAAATGAGTTGCATATTAAACGGTGCCTGCAATAATGTGTAGGGTGGCCTAAAGCCCCTATCTACACTTTTTTTTTTTATATGGTGCATACAATACTAAGCTATACAATAAATATTGCTGGCATATTCATATACTTATACATGGTTTTAATGTTAAAATGTGGCACAGTGAATCCTTAAGCTTAACTGTATCTGTACCTATAGTCCAGTAAGCCTATCATCAATGTTGTGTACATGGAAAAAAAGGTTTATCTTTACTAATAATATGTTGGATTCATGGTAATGTATATTTTCAGACATATTTTAATATTGGTTGAACAATAATTAAATAAATGAAATGTGTGTGTGTGTGTGTGTGTGTGTGTGTGTGTGTGTGTGTGTGTGTGTGTGTGTGTGTGTGTGTGTGTGTGTGTGTGTGTGTGTGTGTGTGTGTGTGTGTGTGTGTGTGTGTGTGTGTGTGTGTGTGTGTGTGTGTGTGTGTGTGTGTGTGTGTGTGTGTGTGTGTGTGTGTGTGTGTGTGTGTGTGTGTGTGTTGTAGTGTTCTGGTGAAAAGGATGTCACGTGTTGCTGAGGAAGATGTCTGTCCCCCTCAGCCCAAGAAGTCCAAAGTGGAACTGGAAAGGAAAGGTTTGTAAATGTTGCTTCTTTTCCTCATTACCCATGTTGGGTCTCATACCTTATTATTTAACTGAATGAATGCCCTCTCTATTCCACGACTCATCAGTCCTGCTGTATGTGAGGAAGGAGTGTGATGAAGTGTTTGATGCCTTAATGCTGCACACCCCAACCCTAAAAGCATTGATGGAGGCAGTGAGTATTAATGAAGTATTATAATATTGTTTGAGCCGAACAGTAAGACAAACCCATTGCGCTAAACAGGATTAGTCAACACCAGATCATTTATACAACTCTTTTGAAAGAGTGATGATACAGGTAGGGCCTCATGCTGCTTCAATGTGTTGAAAATGCACCGTTTCGTCACTGTGTTTCACAGATCTCAGAGAAATATGCGGTGCCTGTTGACAAGATGGCCAAAGTTTACCAAAAAAGCAAGAAAGGGTGAGTGAGTCAAACTATTGCGAGTGTGAAGAGGATTCAGCCTCTGTGAGGCTGCACGGTGGTGCTTTGAGCTAAATATTGACGTATACGTTTAGCAGGTGTAATGTTTACCATGTTCACCATCTTACTTCTCGGTGTTAGCATGCTAACATTTGCTAATTAGCACTAAACCCAAAGGAGAGCGTATGCATCGTAGATATATGCTCCCAGGTTCCTTATTATCCCCAGCTTAATATCCTCTTAATGTGACCCATTAGGAGACCTTTCAAAGGGTTTTGTGTTCAGTGTAAGTTTCCCTGGGTCAATGTGTTGAAATCCCCCACCTACAGCTTAAAGCCTACTGATACATTATACTAAACCTACGCGTTTGCGTTCTTGACTTTAGACATTAATATTTCCACTTGAGCGGATTTTTACTTTCCATGTCCTTTCGTTCTTTTACAAATTGAAATTACCAATCTCTTACAATGTTAGTTTATATCAAGAACATAGAACCCTGGGAACATAGGGATGACCCTAAAGGCCCGGACACACAGAGCTGATGGCCAAACGTCGGCAGAAAAGGCAGTTGGGCTGATCAGTCTCCCCAGAGTTGGTCAAAAAAGTGCCTTGGAACACACCAACGCCTCCATAACAGCAGGCGACGCTAATCTGTATTGTCTCCCAAAAATGAAAACCGGCAGCTGATTGGACGAACGCGTCACGTGGGTCTGGTTTCTCTGGAAATTCAAAGACAGACTGTCATGGTGGCTTGTTCAGAATACGATCTCATTCTACTAAAATAGTTCACCGAAACGTGTTTCTGAAAACATTTTAAGAGAGAAACAGGCCGTGCGGTTGCTGAATCTGTCTTCGTTTCAGATCGACAAAGGTCAGTTTAAAAGATTTTCGTCAGATTTTGAGAGACTCTAGTCACGCTCATTCCGCTCCCCATTTGCGGGTTAGCGCTCTACCAATCAGATGGGTCATTTGAGTCCGACTGCCGGCAGTGCCCGCCCGCAGAATTATGAATCCCACTATGGCCACGCTATGACCCGCCCTACAAAGTAGCTCGATTGGTTGGGGTTAGGCATTTCACCTTGAGTGGTTAAGGTTAGGATAGCCGATTGGTCAGGGGATAGGACCTGTACAAATGAGGTTACCTTGCATTCTCATGGACGCCTGGCCAATAAATTCTATTGAAGGGCGGGTCTTGGCGTGGCCATAGTGGGATTCGTAATATCGCTGTCCGCCCCGCCGATTCTACATGTCAAATTGGCCAAAATGAAGGCCGACGGCACGGAACACACGGAACAGACTCGAGTCACTGACCTCGCCAGACTGTCCGACGGCCGATTATTGGCTCTGTGTGTCCGGGCCTTTACACAGAGTACAGCTGAGGCTGATGGGAATGTCATCACTTTTGCAGGTGTTTGGTTATAAACCGCAGATGAAAGGTAATGTCTATTTCACTTCATCCGGTGGAAGACATGAATGTCTGAAGCTAATTTCATGGCAATCCATCCAAACCAAACGGGTGCTGAGACAATTCACCCCAAACCAAGCTTCAGGCGGGGAGGGGATATGTAGTTCATGTTGTAAAGCGTATGTTTTGCATGTTTCAAAAAACAAATAAAAAGTGTTAATCATAAAAAAGTAACCAGGGCACTCTGGTGTGTTTAATGTCTTTGTTGGTCCTCAGGGTCCTGGTGAACATGGACGACAACATCATCCAGCACTACTCCAACGAGGACACCTTCATCCTGGCTATCGAGAGCTCTGCACAATCCTTACGTGTCACTCTGTCAGAAATCTGACGGTTGCTAGCCACAGCACTGTATCCACCACAGTCACCCTATTGATGCTTTAGCCATGCCATGGGTAGCAATTGTGAACATTTGCTGGCGGTATTAGATGGTGGCGGCACCAAAATGTGTTCCTTGAGGCCTGTGTGTGGCCTAAATACAGTAGGAGTGTCAGTTTGTTGTCCTGCATGGATCACTGGCTAAACTCCACCCCCCCCTATCACCCCCTCCCCCAGGCAACCGCCACATCCACCTCACCTGCTGCAGAACCTGTTTACTACACATCCTGCTGTGGGAGGCTTCATTTTGACAATGTATGGAAGTGTCCATATTTGTGGATCAAGCGGCGAACATGTTTGGTTAATCAGCTAGTCAAGAATTTCAGAGGTAGTGAGCCGGGAAATATCAAACTAACTAAATAAAATTTAAATAATAATGAACTTGTTAATACTTGGTGCGCCAGGAAAGAGGTCTTTATCCATGTTACCACAAAGCATCCAGCCAGCTTGCTGTGCTTTGACAGGAAGAACACAGCACAGTATACAGTATAGCTTTTAGATTACTTGATCAGATGTGTGGAAGGCTCTCTCTTCAAAGCAAGTCACGCAACATCTTTTGCTGTCATCTTTCTTAGTTGTCAATCTTCTTTTCTTTTTTTTTATCGATTTGTCATATTTTTTTATACTGCATACTAAATGTTTCCAATCTGTGCCAGTGAAATACCAGTTATCACAGATTGGGATTACACGCTGGTGTCTCACGGTCTATAATTGCATCAGGCACCATTATGGAACACGACAGTAAGTCTCAGGATGCTGTTAAACGGTTTTGCTTCCTCTGTGCATGTGTTTATTGCTTTTCCTCTGACTGTAGAGACTGGAGTCACTAGTATTTTAAGGCATTAGTCTGAGGCTACTGCAAACCATCGCAGTTTAACCGTCTTATCGCTCACTGCCTGTGTTTACCCCTGATTCCCTGACAGCTTCAGTGGCCTTCATTTGCGTCATGCACCAGAATGTACAGTCTTTTTTTTTTTTTTTAAATGAGTCAATAAATATAGTTTTATATGCAGTCACGTGTGTTGCATTTTATTTTACCACATTCTAATGAGGCACCCTTTATCCAGATCCTTTGCAGCCCTATTCCATAACCTTTTCCATAAGGTAAGTGGCCATATGGTAATTTTTCTTTTTTTGTCACAACCTGGAATCCCGAAAGTTGTTCTTTATAAAAGGGTAATTTGGACCCTATTTTCCTATGTTTTTGTGTATAAGTGACTGGGGACAACAATCAATTGACATTGGTCAGTCGGCAGAGGCGAAGTAAGTTACAATGTAAGTCAATAGGGCAATTGTCCAGCTTATATTTACCTTCACAAAAGTGCTCTTTTTGCCACCTACAGGCTCAGATTAATATTCTAAGTGTCTGACAACATTAAGGAAAGGATCCCTACAGAGATAGACATTTAAAACCTCTTTGAGACCTTTCGGTCTAAAATTACGGTTTATTCACATGGAGTCTGGTGGCTTTAGCGGATGGTTTAAAAAAAGGATCTTACTCTTTAACAGAAAGGTCGACATCCTTAGAGAATCCTTTCCATAATGCTGTCAGACATAAAAATTATAATAATAATCTGTGCCTGTCAATGGCAAAGCAAGCACTTTTGTGAAAGTGAAATGAAGGTGCACAATTGCCCAAAAACTTACTGTGGCTTGTTTCACTGACTGCCGACTGCAGCGGTCTCCGCTTAATACCGGACCAATGTCGAAAATTGTTGTTCCCATCAGTCACTTAAGACACAAAAACATAGGAACATAGGTTGAATGAAACGGTAGTCACCCTTCAGAGCTGTTTCTGGTTAAACGGAAAGGTTTTAAAATGGTCTATCTCTGTAGGGATCCTTTCCATAATGTTGTCAGACACAGCCTGTCAGCGGCAAAAACTGCACTTTTAGTGGACATAAATTGATGATGCACACTAGCCCCATAGGGTTACATTGCAGCCCAGTCTTCAGCTGCCGCTAGACCATTTACAAAGATCCTATCAGTCACTTTCACACAAAAACATAAGAAAATAGCATCCAGGTTGAAACAAAACTGAAATAACCATTTTTGTTGGGAGTCGCACATGTGCAGTAGCTAGGTAAGGACTATGAGCCAGTCAGAAGCAGAGTATGAGGGCGTACCCTGACAGTACCTAGGTAAGGACTATGAGCCAGTCAGAAGCAGAGTATGAGGGCGTGCCCTGACAGTACCTAGGTAGGGACTACTAGCCAGTCAGAAGCAGAGTATGAGGGCGTGCCCTGACAGTACCTAGGTAGGGACTACTAGCCAGTCAGAAGCAGAGTATGAGGGCGTGCCCTGACAGTACCTAGGTAGGGACTACTAGCCAGTCAGAAGCAGAGTATGAGGGCGTGCCCTGACAGTACCTAGGTAGGGACTACTAGCCAGTCAGAAGCAGAGTATGAGTGCGCCCTGACAGAACCTGGGTAGGGACTACTAGCCAGTCAGAAGCAGAGTATGAGGGCGTGCCCTGACAGTACCTGGGTAGGGACTACTAGCCAGTCAGAAGCAGAGTATGAGGGCGTGCCCTGACAGTACCTAGGTAGGGACTACTAGCCAGTCAGAAGCAGAGTATGAGGGCGTGCCCTGACAGTACCTAGGTAGGGACTACTAGCCAGTCAGAAGCAGAGTATGAGGGCGTGCCCTGACAGTACCTAGGTAGGGACTACTAGCCAGTCAGAAGCAGAGTATGAGGGCGTGCCCTGACAGTACCTAGGTAGGGACTACTAGCCAGTCAGAAGCAGAGTATGAGGGCGTGCCCTGACAGTACCTAGGTAGGGACTACTAGCCAGTCAGAAGCAGAGTATGAGGGCGTGCCCTGACAGTACCTAGGTAGGGACTACTAGCCAGTCAGAAGCAGAGTATGAGGGCGTGCCCTGACAGAACCTGGGTAGGGACTACTAGCCAGTCAGAAGCAGAGTATGAGGGCGTGCCCTGACAGTACCTAGGTAGGGACTACTAGCCAGTCAGAAGCAGAGTATGAGGGCGTGCCCTGACAGTACCTAGGTAGGGACTACTAGCCAGTCAGAAGCAGAGTATGAGGGCGTGCCATGCTAGCAGCTAGGCGAGCATTATAACGTGTGTTCCAAAGTGACCACGTTTGTCTCTGAAGTAAAGGCTGGACTACAATAGAGCTGTTTGGAGCAGTTTGTGAACAGTGTTTTCTGTTGGAGATGGTAAGTCCCTTTGGGGGGGACTTTTTCACTTTGTAAACCTATAACATGCACACAAAGATATATAACACAATAAAGGAAAGGGGAAAAGCCAAAAAGCATAATATGAGCACTTTAAGAAGCTGGAATCAAAGAATTGTTTGTTTTGAATTTACTTTTTTTAAATAAAAAATTACTCAAATTGATTAATCAGTTGGTGATCAATTTAGCAGTTGACAACTAATTGATTCATCTTTGCAGCTCTGATTTTGCCTCAGCTGTACGGCAGTGCTTAAAGTGACATTGTACTGAGTGATATGGTTTGGGCTGACAACTCAGAGTTTCGGCATCCCGTCACCTCCAGAAGAATTAAGTATCGAAGATGCATTAAGAAATTTGAGCTATATCAATTTGCAATTCTCACCATGTTCCTCTCTGTAATCAAGGATGGAAGTACACTGACTGCAGCACAGTGTGTCCGGTCACACTGATCTCATTTCAGCAAGCTTGAACTGACAATTCTTCATTTACATTACAGCTGGGAAAAACTGCTCTGAAGATGGTTTTGCAATATTGGTCCAACTCTTTCGATCCAAACTGAAATATCTATTATAACTATTGGCAGGATTGAGATGAAATTTTGTGCAGAGATTCTTGGTTCCCAGAGGATGAATCTTTGAATCCTTACCTTTCCTCCAGCGCAACCACAAGTTGGATATTTTGGGTTCAGAGGGAAATATATCGGTACAGACATTCATGTTTTCTATTTTTCATGTGGCGCTGTTAATAGGTCAAGATTTATTTAGTCCAATACTTTAGATGATGACCAAGTTCCTGAAAAGGTAATGGTATTCCCATCAGATTCAGCTGTATTTAGTGCTAATTACCATAATGAAATATGCTAACTTGTAAAACTAATGACTTGGTGGCATGTTATTAGCATTAGATTTTCATTTTCACTGTAAATGTACATTGGGTCCAAATATCGGTTATCGGTTTCATTAACTACTAATAATCGGTATCGGCCTTGAAAAACCAGTATCGGTGGATCCCAAATCTGCAGTATAAAGTAGAGAACAGCCCTCCTATTTATGATTTATATTAGCCGTATGCTTTTCCTAGTCATGCTCTTAATGGACAGTTCAACTGGATGATTATTGCGTTAAACCTTTTCTAACTAACGTTACTTTAATTGAGGACCATTTTGGAGTTATGTACCAGATTTTAGCATTACTAAAACTAGAACCAACAGAATGGATACTGGATTTTTGAGGCCAATAAGCACAACAATATTCAAAAGTTTGAAAAATCAGATATCTGCCAATATTCATGCCTATAGTCTCATACATAAGAATTCCTTAAATTAGTTTTTTGAAGAATTGTGGCCTGGATAGTGATTGAGACAATTTATAGTTGAAAAACAAACTAAGTCAGTGTTATTACTCATTATGAACTATGTTCAAACAAACCATCGTTAAGACTTCTGCGCTGATATTTCTTGTTACTTACGGGCCGACACATACACAATAGAATAGATCAGCAATAAGTTCATATAGACTGAACTTTATCTTTACGCTGTCACTGAAACCACAATATTACAATTAACCACACACCACATTAATGCTTGAACACAATACACTGTAAATTTAATTCTTGCCTTTTAAAGTTGACCAAAAAACAGAATCCTGTGTTCCAAAACTGCAGTCACTAAATACAGGATACCATACAAAACCTACAAAATGCAACAATTACAAACGTTTTGTTCAACAGATAACAATTGTACAGTATAAATTTATACAATACTGCTTTGTTTTTATTTGGCACTTGACCACAAGATGCTATTTTGTATTTTAACAGAAATGTTACACCTGACGTAGCTTAAAAAAAAAAAAAAAGAAAATCATAAAAAAATACAATAAAAGCAACAGATGGTGACAGTATCATTGCAGTAGTAGTTGTGATTCTCGGTTTTGTTTGTCTGCATCTTTCATTCTTTTTCACAAAAAAACAAAAAAAACAGCAGTTATTGAGTAAAACACAGCTTTTCTAATTGGAAACTGAAACGTCTTCGCTCTGGCCTGGAGGGGGCTCAGGTACATTCGGGGGAGGGTCACACTGGTCCTGAACTTGTTAAACCTTCTTAAAAAAACCTCAGTGAGAGCTTTGTTTCCCCTTCTCTTTTCTTTGACAGCAAAGCGAAGGAAAGAAAGAGGGAAAGGTGGTGAGACAGAAATGTTAATCAAATCCTTCCGTTTGAATGTAATGCGAGTGTTCTTATCAGTGGGACGCCAGCACTCATACTGATATGTGCACTCATACTCACTCATTTTACGTTATACTGTAAACTGTGTATATGCTAGTTGACTGAAAGTGTACAATTGGGACTGTTGCTAAAGAATCCAGTCCTCTCTGTGTTTGGCCCGGTTACAGATACAATTGGATGGCAATTTAATCATTGAACTCAACTGAAATGGAAAAAAAAGGCTCTCAGCTCTGACTACTCAGCGTCCCCATTAAACAGTGTGTCTTTATATGTATAGACTGTTGTGTGTGGTGGCGTTTTCCTCCATGAAGTTATCCACGCAAACCGTTCCATGTGTCAGCTTTGGCAGTCCCCACACTGTCAATAACACCGACTACTGGGAGCACTAACCGTGACAACACCTACATACAGAAGCGAGCTCAGAGCTGGATGGGCAACCGGCCATTGGGCCACTGATATCCAATAAACATGACGTAAAACACATAAGTCACATGCATACGTGTTATTTAGTCTATGCACCCCTGCACCCAACCGTTCAACATGCAGCATTTAAAAACATCTAAAAGTGAACGCGAAGAAGTGTGTCTCTCTTCTTCACATTGTAAAATGTCTGAGAAAGAAACTGGTTTGCATGCTCGACATCCCCCCAATAGCTTCAATAAACATTTTTTTTTTGTTATTATTATTATTATTATTTCACATTTGTTATGAACTGAGCAATCGGAATTACCGGAATTTGCTTTACAAATTTAGGTGCACTTTTATATATCTACACTGTACTCAAATACTTTAAAAGACTAGTTTTCTATTTTTCCTTAAGCTAGAGCGCAGTAATACACTGCCACTCCAAAATGTCTGTCAAATTCTTACCGATATGAAAAACCACTGGAACAGGTGGTGGATGAAGGGATGGGTTTCATTCTTCATTACATCACTGAGACTTCACAAAATCCAACTACTGATTAGGGCACATATGCATAGCAGCATAAAATGACATGTCATTTTGTCCCAGCACAAAATATGAAACGAGGTCTATCAAGTTTCTTGCAAAACACACAACACACGTACACATTCTCACAGTAGAAAAGAGGAAACTAAAAGCAGTACTCGCTCTGAGTGAAGGACAAGTCTTCTCTGCAGATTAAATAGTCTCACCTACAGTATGTCCTGTTATTCAACACCATCATGTCTCTCTCTCTCTCTCTCTCTCTCTCTCCTGTTGTCTCATGCACACACTCTGTCCACAGTATGATACACATTAGAGTGACGGAGGCTCTGTGTCTCCTGGCTGGAGCCTCGATGGGCACAGAGAGCCAAACAAAGACACTGATACAGAGACTCCAGTTTATACTGTTTATATACAACCTACTCTAGGCCTGCCTTATACACTGACGTGCCTATAGGAGAACTGAGGGATCCTGGTCAACTACAATGGGGTGGGGGGTGGACCGGATGAGGGTTCGGGAACGTTTTCAGTTTGAGTCTTTGTTGGGGTTCGGAGGGTTTTAGAGAAACAGCTCAAGGGGGGTGGGGAGATAATTTGGCTCCTGTGCTCATCTTTGATGTCCTCAGTGCATGTTGAAGGCCTGTCATTCTTCATCGTTGTCATCAGCTTGTCATTCTTCATCGTCAGTCCGCTCCATAGTGGAGAGTTAAGGGCATTTGGAGTCCCCCGAAGAAGCACTGCGAGGAGATGGATGAGGGCAAATGTGTTGGTCATTATTGTCAACATGTTGCATTTCATGCTTTGCAATTATGATAGAATATTCTTGACCAAATACGTCGATATGATGACAATATCGTAGGGTTGAGAATTGGTGCTTTCACAAAATATCTTCACAATGATTTTAGATAAATGATCATCAGTAATGCGGATACGATGACTCAGTGGGTGAAGACAAATAATAGAACAGCTACAACAGTCTGGTAAGTTCAGAAAATGACATCACTTCACTGGAATTAATGCAGCCTTAAAAACAGGAAACGACACCACTTATCACGATATTCTCACATACTAAATCTTAGACGAAATCTAGCCTCGTATATAATATTGATATATGGAACCAGCCCTAGGTGGATATTATAAACTAAATGCTATATACACATAGTGATATAGTTCATTTTCTGGTAAATCTACGGAGACAGGCGATGGATAAACACAACAAAACTGAAAAGTTTGTTTTTGGCATGTCTAATGAAATAAATCCCTGACAAATAAAAGGTACATCATAACATTGATGCATATGAAAATCCAATATTACCCTAACACGGTCCTTTTCATTCATTCGCAACATTGGCCATAGTGGACTAATACAACCAGATACCTTATACTATGGGAGAGATACCATGGGCAGAATCTCTGACATTGAAAAACTATCATCTAAATGTCATCAGATCGCCAAAACGTGCCGTCGTCTTTACTGGCACATAAAAGCCAATGTGTTTACGAAGGAATCAAGGTGCTAGTGACGCAATGGCTCCTGAATATCTTTAATAATCACCAAACAGATCACATGTCAAAAGGTCCCATGCTAGCAGTCAATGGTGAAGCTGTAATGCTTCTTTATAAAGGAGACACACACACATTAAACTTTATCAGAGGAAAGAAAATAACCCCTCTAAAAACTATGAAAAAATGGACCCCTCTCTTCTTTTCCTAATGATGCTACAATAACCAAGAATAAAAACCTTGTAACTACTCCTTATCCTCCCTCCTAAACATCAAGTTTAAACAAGAAAAGCCTTTGTTAGGATCAGTCACTGGGTCCCATCTTCCCAGATGAGCGTACCGTGCAGGAGGAGGGCGATGTTCCTTCTGGATGCCATTCACAAAGATTCAGAGAGACCAAAGACACCTGCCAGGCGGCTGTTTGCCAACTTCTTCTTCTGTTTTTCTGCATCATATTTCCATCTTAACTCCCAATTGATTTTCTGAAACACTTACTGCTGACAACACACCTTTTCTGCCATAGTCATAGCCCAGTGCTTACCAAGCTCATCAAGTGCTGCTGCAACCTTAAGAGTTTAGAGTCACGAAACTAAAGAAATGCTTGTTGAATTCACAAGACAGTAAACCTCTAAAAGTGTCAAACACCCATGGAGAGGCAACACAAACCCCTGGGTTTAATCTGGAGCAAAGCCACCAGAATACAAGAGTGCCAACAAAGCCAGTACTTCAGAAATCGACAAATCCTCCACATGGGGGCTATAAAGCTATAGTGTGTAGTTTCTGCTGCCCCCATGAGGAATTCTAAGTAATGACAACTATCAGCTCCCCCCGTGTGGAGCTGATAGTCTTAATTAGCTTTGTAGCAACCCATTTGGCAATGGCTTGAATGTAAAGGATGTTCATTAATATCAAATAGTTACGCAATAAAGCTTTAAAAATAAGACCTTCAACAACTTCTCCAAAATAACAGGCCAGCTTGTACAAAGTCTCCAATATCTGTCCACGAACTATACACAACCAGTTTTATTGTGGATGAGCCATCCCCCATCCTGTACAGTGCCCATAGCCTCAGATCAGCTTCCCTCCAGCAGCCATGTTCACTGTTCGTAGGAGAAATGCCTCTGTTCCTGAAGCCGAACCTCAGCCTTCCTACTAATGGCACTTTTTACTGAAACTGGCTGGAACTCCAGCACACTTTCATTAACTCTCACCTCGTCGAACTTGCTCCACTTTGCCGTTTTTTTCTTTTCAAAAAGGTTTAGTTAACTGAAGCTTTTACTGGGAGTTGCATTGCAGGTGAAGATGCTGAATGTGAGCCTTACAGGTTGTGTTGATGCCTCGGGTTTAGAACTGTCCGGCGCTGCTGGGGTCACACTGCAACAGGCGGACGATGGAGGGGTCGCTCTTGGCTCCTTTAATGAACTCCTCCAGAGACAGCTTACCTAAAACATATACAGCATCGGCACAAAATGAATGACCTACTATTTTAACAACATGCAGATGTGATGCTGCATTCCAACACATTACTGGGAGACAATGTGTCCATCTTATTGTCAAGCGAATTTTTGTGAACTTTTAAAATGCCGCAAAAAAATAAAATGCAAATTAGAAGCGTTTCCATTAACTGGTTTAGAGCGAATAAACTAGACTATGCAAAGTGTAGTTTGGTCACAAGTTGAAGTTACGCATGGTTGTAGATTGCAAACCGGCTTGATATATCAAAGAGTTTAGAAGCTTAGATCTTTGGCTAAATGGAGAGAGGTAGGATTGTACCAGTACCTGTGCAGGATACAGGGTTGTGGCAGAGACATTTGGTGTCAGTGAGACAACCGTTCACCGCTGTGTATACGCCGTGTGCACGGCCATACGATTCAAGCTGTTGAACCAATTCGTCAATTTACCCGCCGTGGCTGAGTCACAGGTTACAGGGCATCACAACTCCACCACGCACCTTGTGCCACAAGTGTACAGCGCCCTGGATGGGACCACCGATCCTTTCCCCATCCGATGGATACTGGGACTATAGTCATCTGAGTTAGGCCGGTTACACACTGCACGCGTCTCGCGAGCGTGGCGTTTCTGTTGCGTCTCAGCTGCGTGTCAGCTGCGTGGATTTTTCTGTGTCCTACATACCAGAAGCGTGTCTGACGCGGCGCTGCTCCTGCTGCTAGGTACAGGGAGGGCTGATCTCGGGACATAGTGCCGACAGATTCAAACTCTGATAAATGGGTAAGTGGGCTGTCTGAACAATCTGATGTTGGACCGTCACTCAGAACACACACTACGTTGTTATCGTAGCCTATCCTACCATTTATATATAGCCTACTGATGTGATTAAAGCAAGACAACGTCGGCAGTATTGACTGCAAAATATGTTACAGAATATTTCGTTCTGTATGACAGGTGCAATATTTGAAAATATTTTCTCTGAAATTTTGTATTACATTTATATCTACATTGATGTCAAAACCTCAAACATCAATATGTCATTTATTAATATGTATTTGTGTCTAAATGACATATAAACATATTTTCCTATTCTATTTTGCCTGAAAACGCTTCCAACCAAGGCGTTGGTTCTATTTCTAGCAGGCACGCGTCTCACGCCGGCAGTGTGTAAGCTCTAACCTGTTAACATGGGAGCCGAAATATAAACGGACACGCCACGCAGCTGACACGCTCGCGCGACGCTTCCAGTGTGTAACCGGACTTACATGTTCGCTACGTCACAACTTATTGGGCAAAGCTGTTTCCATCTCCCATGTTGCGCATTAACTCTTTTTCTAAAAAGGCAAAAAACCACCTCAAGCGAGCGTAAAAACTTTTGGCGTTTCCATCCACACTTTCTAATGCGATACTTTAAAATGCGCATAAAAATACGTTGATGGAAACATGACTATTATTAGCTGGTTTGCTCATTCTGCTGTGAAATGTGACTTCTCTGTTTTATAGGCTACAGCTGGGACGATAGGCTTTCGCCCGATTTGATCTTTCACGATACACGGGCGCCGATTTGATTTGTACTGCGATTTCCATTTATTGCGATTGTAGAAGTATTGTGATTCGATAGTATTGAGTATTGCGATTTTCCTTTCCTTCTTTAACAAAAACAAAAGTTGAAGAATAATACACTTCTAGAGACAATATATCATGAGACATTTCTAAAAACAAATTGATTTTCTAAAAAAAGAATGAAAATCACGTCAGTCAGTCAGTCAGTCAGTCAGTCAGTCAGTCAGCCTGACATTTATTTCTTTTGTAAAGAAGTACATAACATGGATTTTCTGCATTCTCTGCTTTCGGTCTGTTTTGCCGGGAACGGATATGATGTAGTTGCCGTCGGTGGTACCGTATAAACGGAACATATTTAGGTGAACCATTGGTAAACAAATTAATAACAAATATTGATTCTAGGAAAAAAGATTTTATTTTAAACATCTTTGCAAATCATACACATACGAGAATACATTTTTGTTTGTTAGTTAGTTAGTGCAACTCACTGGTGAGCCAAGTGGTAGGAGGCCTTTTTTAGTTAAGCGTTTTAAAATATTTTTAATAAGATGCTAGCAAAATACACATTTCAAAGGGAATCACTTATGATTCTTTGGGATTGTTCTCAAAACCTGAATCAGTGCATCCTAATTGAGTTCAGTTTCTCACCAACAGGTGGCAGTGTCGAGACGGCCTCTCCTCTCAGCCTCATAACAGACCGACTCAAGATGCCTCTGAACCACTCGCTCCGCACTTGTGATTCTCGTTAGAAGAAGCAAAAAGAAAGACGGCACACTTCCATGTCCAGGTCAGCACACTCCCACTCACTTTGTGTTGCTGTCACTGTTCTCCCAGTTCCTCTTCTCCTCCTCCTTCTCGTACCCACACTACTCAGTGATTTCTCATTGTCCATCCCTCTGTTCCTCCCATCTTGTTACTCTATCTCCTATGCTGATGATCACTGGAGGGTTTGTGCTGTATGAATGCACTCTCCGAGTATCTGCGGTACAATTGTGTGTCCGAGGTTTCTGCCTAAAAGGAAGTTTTTCCTCACCACTGTCGCACCAAATGCTTTTTGTGAATTATAGAGTGTGGTCTAGACCTACTCTATCTGTTAAGTGGCTTGCGATAACTATTGTTATGATTTGATACTACGAATAAAATTTAATGTGACTGAAGTTTGTGTAAAAAGAAATCACAGGTCGGGTGTGACGTCTGTTGTCAGTGAACTGCTGCTTCAGGCTGAAGGGCTTTTACGAGTGCCTGGTTTCTACAATGACAACAGCTGTCTGCTCGCTAACCAGGTGGCAGGGAAGAGCTGTTCAATGCATTTGCAATTGAAATGCCTGTTGTGTCCCATTTCACTGAAACCAATCAATCAACCAATAAATAATAAACCAATTTTATCAAAAATATATTTTTGAGTCTTGGTGGAGAAGCAAAAGGTCACAAGTTAGAAATTATATTCAAATACCTGCTGTGTTTTCTCATCAGCATAATCATTGTGGACTTCTGTATAGATGTTTTTGGTTTTGTTATAGGTACACGCAGGCGCACAGCCATTTTATTCAAAAAGACCAACTAGGTGTTCTGAAGTAAGTTGACCATTTTTGTCTTTACCATCAATCTACTGTTAAAGCACACCTATGTGAAAATACCCCCATTAAAAACAGCAGCAGAAGAGGATAGCCTACCGTCTCTGTTGGTGTCCATCTGCCTGAAGATCTTCTCTGTCCTCTTCTCAGGCGTCGACTCGTCCTCAGGCATCTTCATCACAGAGGACACCATCTTATAGATTGCCTATAAAAGGGACACAAGGGAGGTCATATAATTAGGCAATATGACATGAGAGGGTTTGATTTAACGTCTTGCGCCAAGGTCCGTAAGCATCACTCAAGTGCCAATAATATGATGTTAAATCAAACCCTTGAGTGTGATATTGCGATTATACAACAACAGTTGCCAACAAAATTAAATTACTCATATTGTGGGGTCAATTCGCTCTCAAAATTAAAAGCAAAAGCAAAAGAGAGGACCTTCTGTTTAGTCAGCCAGTCAACTTAAGCTAAAGTTAGCTTTGTAGAGATTGTGGGATTTCCCAAACTGAAAAATTACCGCAAATATAAACACCAAACTGCTTTGCTAGCTCTATCTTGTTATAACTAAGATATCTGCTGAAAAGATATTTTTTTTCATGGATAGATTTATATACTATATTCACCCAGACCATGGTATAATCAATGATTAATCCATGGATTTCTAAATGGTTTATTTTCTAAACTGAAGGTATTGTAGCACCAGCTGTTGCCTCTAGGAACATCACAACTATCATGGCTATCTGACTCCATCTAACTACAGATGGGATTTTGCTACCATTCATCTTTTATTTTTGAATGCTGGAGCATGAACTCATCACTTTAATGAATGTTAACTGGATGGAGCACACTGAGGTCAGAGGAGGAAGATTCACATGGACATCTTTAAAAGACATTCTCTATAAACCTTTTGTCTACCTCTGTAAAAAGCTTTCTCCTTTTCTAACAGCTAATATACAAGACCATTTAGATGGATCATTTTTAAAAAGGCCCTGGAATTTTAATTTAACTTCTTGGGGCGCTTTCACATCTATAGTTCGGTGGACTCGATTTGGTGGTGAAGTTGCAACATTGTTGCATTTTTCATTTGGTTCAGTTTGCTTTCACACTGCACTTTATCAAACGCACCAAACACTGTAGACACACGTCCTGCGTTAGAGACGGTCGCTTGTTTATTGGACAGAATATCCGAAACTTGCCGACACTTCTGATCTCCGAAATAATGGAGCAACACCAAATTTATTACCAAAATTATTAATTTAATTTAACGTCTTGGGTTTTTGGATTCTGCTTTAGCATTTCTAATATTTTAGAAGAAGGCGAACAATGAGCAGCTGACAGACAGCGAGAGAGAGATGATACGACGACGACGACGACACACAGACGACCAGAGATGTGTGCTCAGAACAGCTTATGGTTCTGAAAGTTATCGTCCCTTAAATCATATGTAAGTCCGTAAATTGTGTGCAAGGTTAAAACTGCAGGCTAGCAACGAACCGGACTATCCGACCAAACGCTCCAGGTGTGAAAGCAACCTTACTCAGCAATGGGAGTTCTCAATTAACACACCCATCAGTTGTGGTTATTTCACATAGGGCATTTTGTGTATTTTTTTTTGTTTCGTCTGTGCTGTTATTGCTGGTTTGAGGTGGGCGGGACTCAGTTGACAAAAGGTGATGTCACTTCATGTCTTCTGTGCACCAATCAGGATTTAGCTTAATCTAATCAAGCCATATTCACGCAGTCAGATGAAGCAGATTGCTTCACTTTTTAAATATTAGACAGTCATTAGATAATGGTTTTGTAAACATTTGCAAGAAAAACTTAATTCTGCCTTCATGAAAAATTTTGGTAACGCAGAGCCCAGCGGACCCTTGCGCACGCGGACAGTATCATTTCGGCTTCCATATGTTGTAACTGATTAGGGCTGCACTATAGGAGGAAAATATGCGATTACGTTGTTGAATATCGCGATAACATAATTGCTTGCGATAAATAAACAGATATTAAAGTGTACTCAGTTCTGCCAAATTGCTTGTTAGTTAAAAAAAAAAAGAAACCAATTTATTTCCAACAAAAGGCACCAATAAAAAAAGAATGATAATTACATTTTAAAGTGCAGTTTTCTACTCTTTCATCTAACTCAAAAAAATCCTTTAGGGCAATATCGCAGACTTTCGCAATGTGTTTATTGCACAAGATGACATCGAGACAGCGATAAAAAAAAAGTGATATTGCTACATTTTATATAGGTCAAGAAACTGTATTTAATATGGACTGGTCATATCACGGCTGATACCCCATCAGCTTAATTAGGTCAGTAGTCTCGCATTGCCAGACCTTCCTCCACAGCACTGCGGAGGAGGGTCTGGCTAGTCCACACAGCATTCCGGGATGGGAGAAAAACGTGCTCTGGTTTTATTCAAAATAGCCTCGGGAAGGAACTTGTTTTGGTGGAACATGTGTACGTTCAAAAGTAGTTTTAGTCGTGCAACAGAAAACTCAGATTGGACAGACAGTCTAGCTAGCTGTCTGGATTTACCCTGCAGAGATCTGAGGAGCAGTTAACCATAGTCCTCAGAAATCCACCGGAGGTTAGAACTCCAACACAAAGGAAGAGGAAGGTGACGGACATCTAGCTGAAAATGAGAAACGTCCGGCAGATCCTCCGGTGGCACCTGAACAATCCCGTAAATGAAACGTCGTTGATATAGACAATAATGTCAGTATCTGTGCAGATACCGGGCCGTCGTATCAGATAGGTGCATCCTCGGTCCAGACTACAGAGACTGCTTCACTGTTGTGCGATTATATTTTCATGGTTTAGGTAGGCAGGGGTGGAGACAAACATATGCACATACACAACCCCGTACAGACTATTTATCAGTGTTGTGTTTCCCCTGCTCTCGGTTGCATTGCAGGCTGTTTAGCAGTAAACAGTGAAATCCCAGCCCACTCTCTCTGTCTCTAATAAGGAGGCAGATTTGAGGGGAATGGGAGCTGACATGTGAACAGAGGAAGGCTGATTGTGATTACAGTGCATTGGGAGCTTTGAATAGGTGCTGGTTATGCCTCCTATTACACAGTAGCAGGGCGGCTCAGCTCCTTGGTCGACGGTTGTGAGTGTTTAGTACATTTAGCCAATATTACATGATGGGGATTTAGCTGTTGGTCTAATCTAGAGCAATGCCGGGAATAAGCTTAAATTTCTAAATCCTAAAACTACAAGCAACCAATAAAAAGTGAAACGATCTGGAGCTTATAGCCCTCTCAGTATTCCTGACTACGCACAGTGCTGTGAACACAGTTAGAGCCAGAGGAATATACTTATTCCTTTGTGCCATATCGAAAACACATCAATGAGTCACACTGTTGTACTGGGCAACACACACACACACACACACACACACACACACACACACACACACACAACACACACACACACACACACTATCCTAAATACAAATTGAAAACACAAAGTAACATCTAAGGAATAACATAATTTTTCATCATCTTATCTTTTCCAAACATTAATTTTATGTGAGCAGGAAATTACAAATGATGTATCCACTAAAATAGACACAATGCATGATCAGTTATATTTCAAATACAAATCATCCTATATTACAACTTTAAAAACACTTTCTCTAGTAACTCTCTGTAAAACAGCTGGTTTCTGTTACTATTATTGATGTGTGTTTACTACAAAAGCAATATTTTGTTGCATCTGGGTCATCGTATTGAGTACAGCTTGAGAGCAACATATGATGGATAGGCCCACAGGATAGTGGGATAGATATCATGTGACTCAAGGAGAGAGTGATGATGAATGGCAGCCAAACATCTTTTCGCAATTATAACATGGCGGAACGGAGAGTTTTCGCTTGGCAGTGCCTGGGGTCTGTTAGGTGGCAAATTTAATTGTGGGTTAGCCCAGCGCTGTTAACCGTGATCAAAACAATCATACTAAAACAACTTAGTGTGTTGAACATTGTTTAGTCACCAAGCATTAGCATGAGCCACCGGTCAACGGATCCATATTGAAATCATATCAATTAGGTCTTGGCATGTAATTATTGGAAAAAATGATGGTGTGCATGCAAAAAATTATTTATTACTGTTACGGAGTATAATTCTGTGACATTGTATGATTTACAATTGCTCTCTAATATATCAAATGGTGTTTCCGGAAGTTTCCCGTGTTTTGCCAAAAGATTTCTCGTTAGATATAGTTGGGATAATGTATAGACTGTAAAAATAATGGACGGAGCTTCGGGGTCTGAAAAGTGAATCCAATGCAGAAGTGACTTAAACTTGCATTCTATCTAATTTCCTGCAGGGGGCGACTCCACTGGTTGCAAAAAGAAGACCGCTTGTATTGAAGTCTATGGGAAAATAACCCTACTTCTCACTTAATTTATTACCTCAGTAAACATTTTCATAATGAGTTTATGGTCTCAATGTGTAGTTTCAAGTCTTCTTCAATACAGCATGATGTTCAATTTGTAAATGATGGTCCCATTTATTTTAAAATTGACATAAAGCAGGGGATGCTTTAGGATCGTGGCTACATGCCGACTTGTTAATCAGGACAGAGGCTTAACAATGCGTATCCATAGCACTGTGTACGTTAACATTCATTTTTGAGTGTTGTACGTGTTTTTGTCTTAAAGTTTGACCCTCTCACTGTGTTTTCACTTGAAATGTCTAAATGTTCTTGTTCAGCGTTCTGCCAACCAAGCAGGAACCAAGCTAGCTAGTAAATTAAGGGAAAGTTTACCAATTTTCTGTGTACTGCTGTACATGCAGATGAATGGCGTCAGTACCCAGAGGTCTGCGTTTACCCGCCGGTAATTCTCTGCTGAATGACTTGCTTCAGAGGGGTTGAAAATCAGAACTTTTCCTCTTTAGCGTTTAGCTTAGCACCATTGCAAACATAAACAACACTGGCTTGGCCTCGTAATCCTCCTCAGCTCCAACCTCTCGTCAAACCATCGCGTCCGGTTTAAAAAAAAAACAAGATGGCAACGGCCAAAGAGCCAAACTCAAGGCTTCAAAATGGCAGTCCACAAACCAACGGGTGACGTCACTGCTGCTACATCCATTATTTTTACAGTCTATGGGATAATGTAAGCACACAACTAAGCAAATATATATAACTATAGTTGTTTTTAGACATTGAGAAACATTGCATATTATATCTTTAACTATATATGTGTGACTCTTTTAAAAAAAAAAAAAAAAGATTGATGTCTTCAGTAGGAACCAATAGGCTTGGGTCTGAGTGTCACACACAGGATTGGGAAGTCAGAAAGTATTGAGAAAGGAACTAACACACTTTGGTCATCTCATGGGATTTGTTTATAGTTTGAACAAATATAGAATAACACCAGCCTTATCCTTTACCACAGCCACAGTTGTCTTAATTGGTTGTGTCTTTCTATTTTCTTCTTCTTCACACATGAAGAAGAGTCAGGTTTACTGCCAAGTAGGTTTTCACACACAAGGACTTTGCCCTGGTGTTTTGGTGCATAACAATACATATACTAAGAGCAAACAAAAATACAAGTACTGCAAAAGTCAAGAAACAAATATAAAATAGAAAGTTGTTAAGACTTATTTGCACCGACGGAGGCAGCTGAGCACTGTCTGAGTCGCCCTGCAGTAATAAGCACACATACACAACATGCACACAGTGCCGTGTCTCACCCTCACACAAAAGATGAATACGTTTCCTACGGCGACTCTATCCGCCTGAGCAGTAATATATTCATCTAACCTGCTATTCTGTTCAATCTCACTGAATTACCAGTATGAATGCTGAATGCTTTTTTGTCCATCGAGATGAACTTCCCTCTGTGCCAGTCCACTCTGCTGATCATACCCGATTTCAGATGAAAGGTAGACAGAGGTTAGATATCAACTATTGGTGAGTGCATGAGACACTTTTATCTTTCTCCCGGAGTTCAGATTTAGTCATTATCTGAAGAAGATGATCCAGGCTGGCTGTGATCCATCTCATTCAATTACTCCCACAGCAAGGCTAATTATGGGCATCACCAGCATTTACACGCTCTCTGCAGGAGAGAACATTAGCTAGCTGGAGTGAGCCGCAGTTCTCACTCACTACAGCAAATGGAGATTTGTGAATAGAGAACATGAAGACCACTGTGGGGGGAATGACAGGGTCTTGGGTGAAGCATTTAAAGGTGATGGTCACAATAATACCGGTGTGGTGGACAATATCCCTCACAGAGAGAATACATTGGATAATATAATGTCAAATCATGACCAAAAGAGCTATATGACATTTCTAAAGGTTTGTTCATTCTTCAACACGGATGCAGGGGCAAACTCACACGTGTATGCTACAATTGGGGGTCTGTTCACAGATGCATTCCAAATGTGAGCACTAAAACAATATAGCAACCTCACAAAAGCAATAGAAGCATCTCTTTTACTGTATTTGTTTTATTTGGTAATAAGTAAAAGTCAAACAAAGAAAATGGCTTGTGTGACCACTTGATGATAATAATAAGACCAAGGATGGGGAAAACGGTACACACACACAGTACATGAAACAAGTGTATAGTTTGCTTTACCAGCGCATGTGCAGTCGGAGTGCTTGTAGTGCCTACAGTTCACAAATGTTGGTGGGCATCTGCATGGGCAGATGACGAAATTGACACCACGCAGATCCTGGTTGTATAAACGAGTGCAGTGCCTGTTTGGAGCATGTGCCTGTTCAGAAAAGGCAGATTGCTTTGTTCCCAGTTTTATTTTTTTCTCCACAACTTTACTGTGTAAATTCTCACAAACAACATGTGACACAAAATGCAGTTCTAAAATACTTGGTTTTCAGTATTGCTGCTTGCAGCTTTGCCAGGTGGCGTGCCCGTTCGAAGCGTTCTCGAGAACCACTCATCCGATGGTAAATGGTAAACGCACTCCATTTATATAGCGCCTTTCTTTGTTACCAGACAAAGCGCTTTACAATTTGCCTCTCATTCACCCATTCACATACACCGATGGTGGTGGTGCTGCCATGTAAGGCGCTGGCCCACTACATGATGCTCGCTGCTGCTCCTCAGTCAGAAGTGAGGGAGAGTTGACTGTGGCGGCCGGAAGAGAGAAAGACCTCTGCATTTGCTGGACAATACTGGCGTCTTTTGTCACTAAGTTGGCAACACTGCAGAGGTGGGTGACTTGGAACAAGAACAGTCAGTCAGCCAAATGCAGAGAGGAAGTAGATAGACATGAGGACAGATGAATACTGTGTGCTTCTGTATGTGTCTGTGACAGAGAGAGAGAAACTGAGATGGACCTGGGCTCTTTCTAAAATTGCACTTCAGCAATGAGAAATGGCACTGTCTAATCTAATGAGTAAAACACAGAGCTCCTGCATCTACATTTCAAAAGTCATAATCAAACTTGAGTTAGAAGTACAATACTGCTTTTTGCATGCATTTCAGAAGTCTGAACCCTTAACAAACTGCAGCTAATTAACATCTGCAACATACAAAGAAAGAAATGTGCTAAACAATGACAAATGCACTTACACTCATTCCTTCATTAAGGCAGAATTATCAAGTTTTCAACGCTCCTTTTATGACTTAACTGATGAGCCCTGCACACAACCAGACATGAGCGACTGATTCATAGCCTTCTATTCTTTTGCCCTTGAAAACTTTTAATGGAAAGTGGGCAGAGGGTTTATGTCGTCTAGTGACAGGCTGAAGTCTGAATCAATGCGGTCTTGAGGTAGGAAGGCTACTTTAACCTTGAAGCTATGATACTTTGGAAAAAAGTCAGGCATTATAGATTCATATTAAGATTGGCCATAGCTAACATGAAATTAATCCGATAAGTTGGCTCGATAAACTAAAATACAGATACTCTAGTCTATATCGACGACGTTTCATTTCCGGGATTGTTCGGCCGTATGTCCGTCACCTCCCACTTTCTTTGTGTTGGAATTCTCAACTCTGGTGGATTTGTGAGGACTATGGTTAACTGCTCCTCAGATCTCTGCAGGGTAAATCCAGACAGCTAGCTAGACTATCTGTCCAATCTGAGTTTTCTGTTGCACGACTAAAACTACTTTTGAACGTACACATGTTCCACCAAAACAAGTTCCTTTCCGAGGCTATATATATATATATATATATATATATATATATATATATATATATATATATATGTGTCCGGCGCTTAGCACCACCCAAGACGATTGTGATTGGTTAAAGTTTTTCTCCCATCCCTGAATGTTGTGTAGATTAGCCGGACCCTCCTCCGCAGCGCTGTGGAGGAAGGTCTGGCAAGCTACTTTACCGTTCTACAGGCCTAAGCTCAAGCGAATAAAACATGTTAGTGAAAACTTTTGAAAACAAGTTTGAACGTTTGAGGACGTTTTTTTGTCTCCCGATCGCAGTCCTGCTACTGTCCAGCTTGCAAACCTCAGTACCAGAACCAACGATACCCAAAATATTCTCTAAATCAAATCAGGACCCGACCTGACGTGTGATTACAGGCTCTGAGCGGCTGCTGGGCACTAGGGGAGGAGGGGGGGGGGGGAAATAAATGTCAAAACTATACATAAATAAAACAAAGTGAGATACATGCAGATTGCAAATGCAGGAGCATGTTTTTAGTGATCACGTTCACTAGCTCAGACCAACTTTCATGTGGCTACATTTATGTGTTTAAATTCATCTGACGCTGCACATAACTGACTTTAGGGCTTTTGTACACAAATCGACCCAATTATTTTTATTTGTTTGTTTAATAATATTCAGACATAAATACATAATGCTGATGCCCAGTAAGGAGGAGGATATACTGTGGTGTTGAGTGACTGATGGAGGGTTGCATGAAACAGCTACGGAGTTTACGTTGCTATGGACGCAGTGTTCCAACCGTATAGGTGGAATGGACTATATTTTTTAGCGTAAGTAATACAATAGTTGTTTCCAGTTTCTTGTAAAAGTTTCTCTGTTCACACAACTAAAGACTTTTTTTTTCCAAAATGTTTTGTTGTGTTGTATGTTTAAGATGATATTCATTACATTAAATCAGGTACCGCCATTGCCCTAGTGTATTTGCTGCAACTTCATCAAGTGCAACACACAAAGAAGTCAGTCAACTTCCTGGTCAGACAAATCATACATATCAAATATCAAAATCAAATTTAGTGGCCTGTTTTTTCCAGCACCTATTTTTGACTTTATTTAAATTTTTTTTGACGCATTAAATGGAAAAGTTTTTTGTGTTGGATTGATAAATTAATAACGACATAAAGAAATCATGTTTTAAATTTCTGATTTTGGATTCCCAATTGAATATGAAAACACCAAATGATACACTGATAGAGCTTCCTCCCTGCATGGAGCACAGCTGTATGTCCTCCTGTTCTTAAAATGCCAGCACTGTTTTTCCTAGTCTCATAAAGAGTGTGTTATGGATACAGTGTCAAAACTGTTAATAGAAATGTTTAACAATCCCTGCCCTGGCTAATATTACAGTTAGTGTGTGTTTGTGTGTGTGGCCCCTGATGGATAATTCAGAACTGACTGCCTCACAATCACAGACGCTACCATGTGATAGAAACTTTGTTCCTGTTAGTGGAAGTTTCTGTCCTGTTTTTGCATTTTACTGTGTTTTAGACACTCAGATCTTTTGTTAGACATACATATGCAATTTTGATATGTGGTATTTGCCTCCATGCACACTCACCTGAACAATCTCCAGCATCTCAGATTTACTGATGTACCCATTTCCATCCAGGTCGTACATACTGAAAGCCCATTTCAACTTCTGCTCCAGCTTGCCACGTGATGTCACACTCAGTGCGATGATAAACTCCCGAAAGTCTATTGTCCCGTCGCCGTTAGCATCGAATGTGCGAAAGACATGCTCGGCGAACTTGGAAGCGTCTCCGTAGGGGAAGAAGTTACCGTAGATCTTCTTGAACTCCTCCATGGAGAGATTCCCACTGGGACAGTCCCTCAGGAAGCCCTTGTACCACTCCTGGATCTCGTGCTCGGTGAAGTCAGTGCTCTCCAGGAGGTCCTGCATCACCTCAGGACGGAGCTTGCTGTTCTGCTTCCCCATGTCTGGCGGTCCGCTCGATTACTCGGCTCACAGCTGGGAGAGAGAGGGGGGTGAGAAGGTTTGGTTTTAGGATAGGATAAACACCAACACACAATTTAAAGTCCAATGTAGTACCCAATTCAATACTTTTTAGGCAACGACCGAATTGCCTGTAAAGTATCAAAAAATGCCTTGTCATTTAATACCCAATTTCATTCCCTAAGACAGAGATCTTCAACAGGTGGTCTGGGACCCCAAGAGGGTCCTCAAAGTTACGACAGGGGGGCCACCAAATTATTAATTTTCGCCACCAGTTTTGTTGTCATTACTTAGAATTCCTTATGGGAGAGACCGAAACCAGGCACTATAGCTTTTAAAAAAAACCATTGAAGACCCCTGCCCTAAGGAGTAAATCTCATCGGAGTCAGTGAGCCAATAAGCATGCAGCATGCTTCTACCAAGATCTAACAATGTCAATGATTGGCTGTCTAACTATACGCTATATACAGACCATGCAGGAAAAGCTCTACGTTTCACAGAGACGGGGCTCACGTAGTAGGAGCTGAAAAATAAATAAAAAGATTTGGGTCGTAATATGTAATGTTGTCATTTCTTTTTGTTAAAATTTTCATAAAATTGGTATCGAAAAAAGATACCAGAGCCCTGGATTTTTAAACAGTAAACAAGTCACGCTTGTTAATGACTATGTTAAATAAATAGTTCAAATGTTTGTCAGGCTCCATGATCAATGTTTATGTGATCAGTTTAAGATGCATTTAGAGTTTCAGTGTGCGAGTGGTGACAGCTGATTAAGATGGCAGACTGATGGCTCTTGGATGGAAAGTGCATCATCATACTGTTACTGTTACAATATTTCAGAGAAAAATCACCAACGTGTATGCTGAACCTCATTTGTATATGTTTCCCTGCAGTAAACGTTACTCAAAGTAGGAATGAGGGCAGATTTTTTTGTGGTTAGAACGTACTACCATGGGTTGTGCAGTCAGTCCTTGTACATGTTTTGTGTTACATTATGACTATTGAATTCAATTTAAAAAAAAGGGGAGATCAGTAATTGGTTCCACTTAGGCCTGAATCTGAAGATGATTAGGGCCACGTGTGAACATTTTATGTAAGTTCTGACTTTAATCTCAGAATTCTGACTTTAAACTCAGAACTCAAATACACTTTTGTATGCATCAACCACCAGACTAAGCCAAAGACACAGCTGCTGTGTCCTCAAGTGGCTACCAAGGTATGAACCAAAAATGTAATCAACCCTTCTTTTCAGAATTTATGTTTATCAGGACTAAAAATCACTTTCTTTTTACAAACTGTTGGACCTTTCCATGGAAAACAGCACTGTGTACTGTGTGCCATATGCCCAACACGGGTTTAATTAGTCTCTCAACAAACATCATTCAGATTCATAAACTCTTGAGAAACAATGTCTCGATTCTTTTCCTGGAACTGCCGTATCAGTGTTGTGTGTGTAGTGAAGATCTTTATGAACATGATAAAGCTTTATAATCCCCGTTTGCAGTCGATTTCATTGTTCATGTAATAAAACACCTTAATGAACAGATGTTACATTTACTGTATTTATGTTTGACTACAAACTATTAAATGTTCCATAGATCCATTGCTCTAGTTAGTTTATGACCGAATGGACAGACATTGATGAGTAGTGTAATGAAATCATTCTAATCATATCTTTTTTTCATAGACTGTGTAATTTCATAATGCCTCTTTTTATCACATCTTTGTTTACCAAGACAAACAGGGCGGTTATGTGATTGGCTGATTCACATTTTGAAATAAAACTCAATGAAATAAAAATGTATATACGGTAATTAAAACCAGACTAAATTATGTTTCATAATTAAAATGATATTGAGTTATTTCACAATGTCTTTAGTACATAAATTGTCTATTTATCTGCATGATTATTTATCTCAAGTCTTATATATTTATTTAACAGTGGCCACTATCTCTCCAGAGACCAAGACAGAGGTAGGAGATACATGAACAGAGTAAAAAGTAGTCTCGCTTTGCTTTTGGCTAGTCCACACAGCATTTTGGGATGGGAGAAAAACGTGCTCTGGTTTATTGGCATTTCTTTCAACCAATCACAATCGTCGGACACGACGGTGCCTCTGCTAAATAGCCTCGGGAAGGAACTTGTTTTGGTGGAACATGTGTACGTTCAAAAGTAGTTTTAGTCGTGCAACAGAAAACTCAGATTGGACAGATGTCTGGATTTACCCTGCAGAGATCTGAGGAGCAATTAACCATAGTCCTCACAATTCCACCGGAGGTTAGAACGCCAACACAAAGGAAGAGGAAGGTATCGGGACATCTAGCCGAAAAGAGTGACATCCGGTGGAATTTTCGCCGGTAACGGAGCAATCCCCGGAAGTGGAACATCGTGGATATAGACTAGGCAAAAAGTGATGAGAGCCACAGTGGAAGAGTTTGGAGTCTATTTTATATCTGCCCTTTTGGTGACACAAACAGGAAGTGGCTTGCCCTGGTCTCAGTGAGATTGTGCTCATAATACAGTAAACATGCTCTTTTTGTGTATCTGAGTTTAAACTGTACATGCTAATATTTTAGCATGTGTCATAAGCTTTTATGCAAAATACAATTCTAAGAACCAAACATGTTGGAAATGATTTGTAATTTCCTTAACATACTTTATCTCGTATGTGTTTAGATTGTATGTATTTATGTCCAGTATGTATTCAGCCTGGTGCAATGCCCTGTTAGCCTTAATATGGCCTTGACTCTGAAAAGTCTCAGGAAATGAGTCACTTGTGTACACAAAACTACCTAGCAAGGTCCTTGAATATAACTGCGCTATAGGAAACCATAGGAAATGAAAACAACTGCTGAAAGTTTATTTCTCACATCCTTAGCAGGTTATCTACAGTGTCTGGTTGACTACTACAATCTCATAGAAAGAAATAATAAAAAGAGTGAGAACTCAGACTTTAAATCTACCAACATCAAGTCAAATCATGGCAGGTACTAAAAAAAAAAAACAGACCTCCTACACTCAAGGTTTAACCAAGGCTACTGCGTAGATATTCCACAATGTAAGTAAGCATATTTGAGAAGTGATAACTTATCAGAGTATTGAATTATCTACTCTCAGAGTGCCCTAAAACACTGTAATCACCAGCCAGGTGGTTAATGCTACAGAACAGCGTCTACATGTCTTTTGGTAAAAATGATGATAAAAACGGCTTTGATGTCTGGGTGGGACAGAATCATAATCGAGAGGAGCAATCACTTCTTGAGTGGCACACAAATTAATGGAAGAATGATTTTTTGTAGGGAATTATGTTTGACATTCTCCTTTGTTTACACACTGAGCACAGCAAAGAACTGCTTAGCATTTAAACAGCAGCATATTGAAACATGTGGGAAGGGGAGATAACACAGAAGTAGATGGCAAAATTTAACAAGCCGCACACATATCAATAAACACAAGATAACCTGGAGACTAGAATCCAGAGCAACAGAAGGGGAAACAGTCTCAGGTCCATGTGGAGGTTAACCCAGATGATAATACTACACACGGCAAGATGCTCACTGTAATCCTAAAGTAAAACCTAGGATGTTTACAAAAGTTTAGCAAGGCTAACGCTGGGTTTTCACAGGCAGCTTTTTTCAACTGTTGGATTGTTTATAGATCTTGACATTTCTGTTCGCTCTTAAAGGCAGCTTCATTTCACTGAGAAAGAAAGACAGAAAAAGAGACAGAGTTACTGTGCTTTGTGTTGGAGCTTGTTGCAGGAAACAGTCAGCTGTTGGTCGTGGATGGTCGGTAAAGTGCTTGTGTTTCGTTTTTTACCCTCAGTTTTTCTAAATGTTCTTGTTGCAGCGATAGAGGCAGTGAGGTTTACTGTTTACTGTATGGGACTCTCACACCGCCTCAAAATGGACTGACAATGGTATGAATTTAGCGGGCCTTTTAGTTGTTTAGTGAATCCAAATTTCATGGCAATCCATTTAAAAATGTAAAGAGCTTTAACTTAAAACCACAAATGTCAACCTCATGGTGGCACTAGTGGAAGACACAAGTGATTACTAAAGTCAGAGGGGTTCATCCTCTGGGGAACATAAATGTCTGTACAAACTTTCATGGCAATCCGTCTAATGGTTGTAGTTTTTTTAGACCGCAAATAACGCGGTAGACCAATCAACCCAGGTTGACAGCCATGCAGCTAACACGGCTATAAGCACAAACAATTTGCAAACCTAAATGTGGATGCAAAGCTTGTTCAGAATAAGAAACACTGATGTTTACATGCACATAATATTCAGTTTTTTGCCATTATTCCAAAAAAGAGGATATTCTGACTGAGCTGTTTACATGGCTAATGAAGTGAATATTCCAGTAATATTCCAGTTTAAATGTAGCTGTGCAAAATACGATTTTTTCTAAGTTTACCAGCGGCATGTGAACACAGCGTCCCTCTTTCATTCCTTAAAACAGCTTCTTGAAAAGGTCGGCGTAGCGATGTGTGTGCATATCCAAAAACCTGTTGATATCCAAGTCTTTGATAATGTTTAACAGTAGCTGTGTTTCTCCTTCTTATCGGGTCTCCAGCCTTGCAAACTGTTGGCTGGTTGGTTTGTGTACAGCTACCATAGCAATGCACAGAGCTGACCATAAACCTGTGCTAAAAACCCAGATTGAGACACATTTTCCAAATGCGCTGCATACATGTCCAAAGAATGCCTCTAAAACCCGAATAATATCGGAATATCCCACGTCGTAATTGGAAAATGATATATTCGGAAAAAGGCCTTATTCGGCATATTGGTGTGAATGTAAACATACTCAATGAGTTCTCTGCACCAAGTCTTTGGCAGCAATTTTCGGATGCCATTCAGAGAGATTTGATTAGTTGTTACTTTCAGGAGGTTTTATCCATGTTCGCTAGAGTGTATTCTGTTTTTCCACTTCCCTTTCAGTCTTCTTTTCCCAAATGTTTTTGAAAAGCAAGGCACGAACAAAAGTAGGCAAACCAAGAAATGACAAAGACAAGGCCTTCAATATTAAATGAAAGAGCATCAAAAGGCTTATAAAATAATGTTAATTCATTCTAGAGCTGGGCGATATGGAGAAAATCAAATATCACGATATTTTTGACCAAATACCTCGATATTGATATCGCAACGATATTGTAGTGTTGACTCTTGGTGCTTTCACAAAATATTTACACAATGAGATTTTTATAAATAATCATCAGTAATGTGGATATAATGACTAAGTGGGTAAAGGCAAATAATAGAACAGATACAACAGTCTGGTAAGTTCAGAAAATGAAATCACTTTACGGTCATGCAGCCTTTAAAACCAGGAAAAGACAACACTTATGCTATATTACGATATCCAAAATCTAAGACTATATCTAGTCTCATATCACGATATCGATATATTATATCGATATATTGCCCAGCTGAAGTAATTCAAAGACCTTTGGGTGAGTTTGTTATGGACACGAGTAATCCTCTGTCCTATAAAACTACATAACTGAAGGTTTGTTTTTGAAAGTTAAAAAAACTCTGACATTATGGCAATTGCCGCACTGCCTACCGTTTAAAGTGCTACTACAGCAACTGACCCTCAGAGTGATTACACTTCACACAGTCTGTCGCCAGGCTCCTCACTAATGGAATCCATAGCCATGACCCTGTCTACTGCTAAAAACACACACACACACACACACACACACACACACACACACACACACACACACACACACACACACACACACACAGTGCTCCGTCACCTGTTATGATACACTCCATTTCCAGTCTGTACACATAAGTTTGTACACACACAAACATAGTGATGAAACCACTCTGCTGCTCCTGATGACATGCTCAGGCAACTAAGGATGCTGCTGGCAACCCACTTGTGGGATGACATGGATTTTTGTTTAGCTGCTCTCAAGGCTGTGGCACGCTTCAGCGTGCTGTTCAGAATGTCAGATAGCGTTGGAAGGCTGCTTTCTCACAGCTGGGCTGGGAGGAGTGGTAAATCTAAACATTTACTCTCCAAAAACAAGCAATCTGACAGTCTCTGCTCACTTTCCACATCAACGGGCCAGGTAGGATCAGATGAGATAATAGGAGAAGTGTCAACTGGTTCACAAATTCAGTTCTGTTTATTCACACAGCTACTTTGACCACCATATCAATCACTTTTATCCAAATTTAGCTGGGAACGGCAAGTCTGAAGAGGGGGTTTTAAGGGCCTTTTTGAATGCTGACAGTATGGGTGATTAGAAAGTGAGTTCCACAGAGAGGGGACGGCGACTGAAAACGCCCTGTCACCCCAGGTTCGCCACTTGAGACCTGGAGATTTGCAGAAGGTTGGCATCAGCAGACCGGAGGCTTGACACAGATCCCTCCAGTCGCCTCTCTGTCAGCTCCACAAAATGTATGCTGAAGTGTCTATTTCAGGGGTCTTCAACATTTGTCAGGCGAAGGACCTACCTACTAGGGGTGCACCTATCAATTATTTTAGTAATTGAGTATTCTACCGATTATTCCATCGATTAATCGAGTAATTGGATAAGAAATACTTAGTAAGAAATATATATACAAAAAGCAAAAATGTATTGCCAAATTCCAAGACCCTTAAAAAGTACATTTTTGGTGGCCCAAATGTTAATATTTTTCACCCCATTCCCCTTCTTGCCTCTGGCTCTTTGCACTGGATATGCAAAAGAGCTGTTCACTGACCAGAGGGTAAATGTGACGGTACAAAGCTTACAGCAGGGCTATTCAACTACACTGTTCTGGGGGACACATTTTCAGAATACACAGTGAGAAAGAATAAAGAATGCAGACATCACCGGCAGACATCACCGGCCGACCAAAACAAGTGGCCGTGCTGGGGGGAGGAGCCGGTTTGTCTCCAGCAGCTAACTTTTCAAAGATTAGTAGCAAACTAATAAACAGTCAGTCTACAAACCGACAGCTTTCGTTTTAGCTTGTTGGTAAAACATGGCTATTAGCAGAGTAGCATGCTGTAGGCTAGTTGTGTAAAACAGTGCGGTGGACAAGAGCAGCAGACGTTTATTACCTCGTGTCGGGTTCGCTCCGTGGAACGGATGAGTAGACTGGATGTTTTCTACATCGTAGCAGCATGTTTGCAGCTTAAAATGATCCCAAACTTTCTGTTGTTTTCTCTCGCCTGTCTCTTCTCTTAGACCCTTGCTATTTTCGTCTTCCTTCAATTGTAATCTGGGCTGTCAGTCTTGTGTCCACAGAAGCGCTATGGCTATGAGTTGCTCATCAGGATAGGGAAATAAAATCGTCGAGGTTTTCAAATGTAGGCCGAGTAAACACAGAGGAAAAGGTGAAGATGGGTATCAGCTACGACCTACGGCTACGATCCCCACTACGTGGACAAGCAAGACCATCACCATCTCTACATCAGAGGGGGCACTGAGGAAAGAGTATTTGAACATCCACTGGGATCTTCTCTACTGGCTAACCAGTGCGCAGGCGTTACACGGTGAACACAAAGTACAGCGGAGGCAGATGGGAATGTCATAGCAATCCATCCAACCGCTGTCAAGACTTTTCAATCAAAACCAAAAATGTCAACCTCATAGTGGCATCCTCTGTTCACAAATGTCTGTACAAAATGTAATGGCAATCCATCAAACAGTTGTTGAGATACTTCGGTCTGTGACAAAGTGGTGGACGGACTCTCTCTCTCTCTCTCACACACACACACACACACACACACACACACACACACACACACACAAAAAAAAAAAAAAAAAAAAAAAAAAAAAAAAAAAAAAAAAAAAAAAAAAAAAAAAAAAAAAAAAAAAAAAAAAAAAAAAAAAAAAAAAAAAAAGGGGGGGGGAAAGGGAAAAAATTTCGCCTAGTAGTCAATCGGAAGGTTGGTAGTTCGATCCCTGGCCCTGCAGTTCCATGCCGAAGTGTCCTTGGACAAGACACTGAACCCCGAGTTGCCCCCGATGCTGCCATCGCAGTGTAAATGTGTGTGAATGTTTACCTGATGAGCAGGTGGCACCTTGTACGGCAATGGTGAATGGTTCCTGTACTATGTTAAAGTGCTTTGAGAAATCGTTAAGACTAGAAAAGCGCTATATAAAAACAGTCCATTTACATTTACACACAGCTAGCGTGGATGTAAAACAGTCTGAAAGCCCTTTACTATGAAGT